>NC_089272.1:61294023-61594273 GCF_963678975.1 Dysidea avara
TCACTGATACAGCTCATCCCACAATTAATACTTCGTTACTAATGACAACCAACAAGAACCCACAATCGATCCTTTAATTCTTTTTATCTTATGTTTAATCACCCACTGGAGGTGCCACAGATAACTTGTAAAGGCAGTTTCAGCAATGGTAAGTTGCAAGCTTCAATTGAAGAAAGCGTTCCGTTCCGTGGTTTAGTCCATCATTCCGTTCCGTAGAATAGACCCCACCGTATTAAGCTACCTAATACTGTAATGCTTATCCCTATCATTTATTTAACAACGACAACGGACCGTCACCATTATTCACGTGTTGTTTTCTTCTTTTCTAACGCAAGTTCTTTTTGTTCCACGGACTAATGTAACGGAGTTACGTTGCACTAAGTTAGCTCTTTGCAATGCTGAGTGAATCTGTTGATTGGTGTTAATTACCTCTGTTTCCAATCCCAGGTAAGGTAATGATTTTTCTAATTCGTATTTTCTTTATCTAGATAGTTAAAGGAATAGTCAACCGAAGTTTCAACTCTAGAAGAAAACAATTCTCTACCAAGATGAAACTTGCACCATCAAATTCTCCATGAACAAGCAAATCCATTGCTGGGTAAGTTTTGTCTTCCAAGCCTTTCCTGGACCGGCGAAGGCGAATGAATGTAAGAATACTCGATAGTGAACCGCTCGTCCAACGCAAGGAAGACTAACGCTGATATCTTCTGTCTCCTTGAGAGTACTGACACGAAACAAAGATTTTGGAATTCCTCTTGCTTCTGGGATCACGATGCTACCAAGGTTTGTAGTGTTATCACTTTCCTTCATTGTGAAATAAGCGCTTTAGAATTTACGGATTTTTTTTCGTTTTCATAAAATTAAGAACAAAACTGATTAGCTACCTTCAGTTGTTGGCTGAATTTGATCGCCTCAACATCGCTAATTATTATGAAACAATTGAGATAACAGTATTGGGGCATTACCAAGTCTCTTCTATCCAGAACTTGGTCGATTTGTTTAGATTTATCCTTCCTGAGTTAAACACATCAAAAAGTGGAATCAGGAGTTGGTTAGATGAAGCAGCCTTTGCCAGTATCTCTGCTTCTCAGAGGATTTTCATGGCAAGACAATGTAAAGAGTGGTGTCCGAACTAGATACATAGTTAGCTAATATTGTAATTATCATTGTAATTGTGTGTGTGTGTTTTTTTTCTCTTTTTGTACCTTGCCATTCCCACAGTAGTGCTCTAGACAGCCTACTCTGTGGTCGCATGCAGTCCGAGGTTACACATGCTTTTTTCTTTTTCATTCCTGTACATATTTTCTCATGTAACGATGGCTCTCTCTCTCTTTCCACGCATTGCGTTCTGCGGGCCCAGCGTGCGTTTATTGCATTCTATTGTATAATTAGCTAGCTAGGCTTGCACGAACATAATTATGGGACCGATCACAATGTTTATGTGATTTAAGTATTGTATGAAGTTACTAAACTCAGTAGCGAGTGTTCTCATGTGTGGCGAGCTTCTCATGCAGCTAGTGCATATCCACACGATATTCCACAGGTATTGTACAGTACATTGCAAAAGAATGATCCCGCGAGAAGATACAAGCATTACTCGCATGTGTATACTCGCGACGTTACCTGTGAGCTGTACTGTAGCTAGTGTACCCTCACATATGTAATACAATTTAATATTCATGAGTGAGATCATGATCAGCAGCAATCATGAATCTAATAATCCAATTATACACAAGGGCGTCCACTTACATTCCAGCTGCACCAGCCTACTTTTGATATAATACACACCAAGGTCTGGCATAGCTGCCAGGCTAATTCACTTACATGCTGTTAAACCTGACTAATTCACTTACAACAGTAGTCTTTTTTCATACATATGCTTTGTGCATACCATTCTACAAGCATTCTATCTAAGGCGATTTCTCATCTACAACAGAGCACAGCTCATTGAAATACCGACCTGGAGCCGAGACATGTGTCTTCCAATATGTTGGTACAATAACATTGTGAATTGTGCACACCTGGAGATCAAAGCCATACTGTGTAATGGTCGCTATAGTATATGGAAGGATAAAAGACAATAGCGCATGTATTGTATGGCTATCAATATGCCAAAGGTTTCTTCTTAAGAATCCGAAGTGTTTCTGTGAAAGAAGTAGGGCTGTAGCTGTATCCTCTTTTGCACTATGCTTGACTGAACACATCAAGCAGGCAGCAGAAAATTCGATTGAATAATTTTATTAATAAAATTCTGCAATTTAATGAAAACAATCTGAACACATTTTTGGGATAGATTTTACCCAACCAAAACTGTCATGTCATCATGAGGGGAAATGGAGGTAGCTTTTTGGGTGAGATTTTATCACAGGCCACACCCATACCTTAGTCATACCTATTATACAGTACTATTGTACTATATGTTAATCACATTGGCTTTGCAAAAAGAAGTGTTCATATAAATAGAAGCATGTGTACTGACTATTGGTTAGTATATACTGTATATAACTGGAACATTCTTATCATATGCACTAGTTAAAACACTGTGGCAATTAAAATATGGAAATATAGCTTGAGAGTGTGGCGAGTTTCATGCCTGCATAGCTCCATTTTCTCTTCTCTAAAGCACACCATTTTTGCACTATATATTGCTGTCTGTAGGCCACACAGCAAATTCGCTTCAGCCATTCATGATATGGACAGCTAAAGTTTTGTTCACAATCCAAAAAAATCAACTTATACAAATCAATCCCCCTACCATTGTGTGATGTTCATCATATGTTGTTGTTTTTTTCCCGGGCTAGATGGACTGCCCTTGCCACCACCCCCAGCACTAGGTGTTAAAGTGCTGGACAGCTGGAAATACCAGCAATCAAACAAGGCCGCCAGACTCCAAACGACCATCGGAGTAGGCCAGATCAATATTAGTGGTTGATGGACGGCCAACTGAAGAGCAATGACCCCTCAAACATATCACTGCAGATCAAAGCCTACATCGCATCCAGAATAAGCATTTGCTGACTTGCTGTAATTAATGCTGAGCTTCTCAGCCAACATTGAAGCAAGCTTCCTAAAAACTGTTGTAGCAGTGGGCCCCATGCCACCAGTAGCTGCAAACACCAATGGTGAACAGCAAGCTCTCTCAACCTCTCTAACACACTCATCATATGACCGTCTTTTGTCACGTTCATGAAGCTGGTAGCATCTGGACAATTAGGAGCGAAAATAAGAGCGCGCAAAAGGGTTGAAAACCCTGACATCGAAAAACGCACGCTGCCTATTTCGACCCCAAAAATCCCTGGCAACAACATCAAGACGGGCACCATCTTCACTATTGGCAGTAGCGAATTGCAATGGCTCATCATCAAGAGGCTGGAGAGCAGGCTCAACACCAACATCACTGCACACTTCACTCAACAGACTTGCAGTTAAATTTCTGACTTCATTGTGGCGGATAGATGGAAACCCGCCACACGGACAAGTAAAGGCATGCTCCACACAGAAGGGTTTACCACAAACACATGTCTGAGGCAAGTTAACAGGTTGCCATCCAAATCTTAAACACAGGGCATCATGAAACTCCCCCTTGCTTAAGACAAACCCATGTTCAGCAATAGGTAGCGTCGTTAACCAACACTATACGCCTCGCTCTGATGCAGCTTCAAAGGCACGTCGCAATTGTGGAGACAGTTGATCACAAAGAAAGTCTGCTTGAGCAGATAGATCATTTCGACGTGAGACCCATAAATCAAGCTTGCACTGGTGCATTTGCTGATATACATCTAAGGAACAAGAGGTACATTTTCTTAAAAGATGGTCAACTAGAGGAGCCGCAACACGGCTAGAAGACAAAAACGATGAGGGAAAGTGAACGGTTGGAATAATGACACCAAGCCCTCCAAGGCGGGCAGGCAGTGAAAGAAGCTCTCGTTCAATGGAACCAAATGCTGGTCGGCCAGTCATTGCAGGAAGAAAACGAAGGCTCAGGACATCATCAAGTGGATGGAAAAGCTCAGGAGTGAAAGGCACTGTCCGAGCAATATATGACCAACGGTGCAGAAACACATGTGTAAAGGCCATATATGCTGCTTGTAGTTGGGTGATAGCAATTTCAGAAAGTTTCTCCATCTCACCCACCCATGTAGAAACCTTGTTTTGAACATAACTGTGCAGAAAGTCATCAGTCATATGTGACTGAATTTTGGAAAATCACCCATATGGGCGCACATGAAATAATTAGAATTTTCATGTTTAGTATGTTACTATTATGAGCAGAGGAGAGTTATAAAATTATTTCTAAAATTTTCCAGTAATTTAAGGTATTGAGAATGGCATCAACAAGTAGATTTGCACTATAAAGCTTGTTATTTGGCCATTAAATATTTTAAGTGTCAAATGCACCCATATGGGTGATTTTCCAAAATTTGGTCACATATTATCCAATTGCTAAATCCAGCATGAAACCGGAGGTACGATTGTGGGCTTCACAAAAATATTGATTTTGGTATCTCACGAAACACAAACTTTAAAAAAAAAATTGTGCTCCACGCAAAGGGCCATATGAAACTTGCTAGTGTAAGTCGCCTATTATCAAATGGTACATATTATCTATCTAAATACATAGGTGAGCTACTCAACAGACCAAGGCCAATAAATGTAACCTAAAGACTTGTTGAGCTGTAATGACCACCAATACAACATTTACAATAGTTTTCTTCTGTGATTTCTATTGGTAAAGGGCTCCAGACGTTCTAGTGGATATGCGGTGGCATGAAGCAAACAAAATTGTGAATGCATCAAGTAAATTTCAGGAACAAAACACGTTTTAGAAATCCCGAGAACAAGTTCTTGAAGTTAATTTGTCCTTCATTACCTCAACTTTCATACATTGTTTTCACATATTAATTTCTTTGGAATAGTTGGTCCTATCAACAAAAACTAAAAGGCATCTTGCTGTAAATGATGTAGCAAATCTGTTGAACTTTATTTCAAGTCTGTGCACTATAGCATATGAAAGTTGTTGCCATTTGTATTTTGATAAAGAATTTCAATAAAAATATGTACGCAGTCAAAATTTTACATGATGCCATCAATTATTACATTAAAATTGCATCAAAACTTAATACTATGTAGCTAATGCCTTATATAGTGATATTACTAAATAAAGAGAAAAATATTGGGTGTGAACAATTCCTGATTTTTACATGATACGTTCACAATTACAATTATTAACAAACGCCATAACTTCTCACCAAAAAAATGCACGTACTTTTGTTAGGACTATTTAATAGAGGAGTCTATTTTCTCCATGAGTACCAAGTTTTAAGTAAATCGAATCAGCAGGCCTCAAGTTATGAGCAAAACAGTTGCACCTATAACAACCATGATTCAGTCCAACTTGAATAACTTATGAAAAGTGTATTCAATCTCCGTAAATCTTCTGTCACAGATTATTATCCAGTGGTTGGATATCCAATAGAAACCTAAGTCACAGGGTAATTCCGTTGTATGGTATTCATTGAAATGTGCGAACTGTTTGAAAATTGGTCATTGAGTGAAATATGGCTGTTCCATAGATCTATGGCTATTAATAAGCTATGCACCAAATTTGGTATGTGATTTTGCTGCAATATGTTCTTAATTAAAGCACACCAAAGTTCAAGAAAATAAAACTACACTTTGCATTGTATAATGGTTTTTGTAAAGAATAGCCTAAACCAAGAAAGGAAAAAAATAACAAGAAATTAAGCTGAACTTTGAGGGCTCGTATTTCATGAATAATCTTGCTTAAATTTGGTATGTAGAGTACTGAAGGTGGAAGGCATTTGCAGTACAAAACTGATTCCAATTCAAGAAGGGAGCTTGATGCTATGTTTGCATGAAAATTGCATTTTCTTTCTTCCTGTAAATATACTCATGGCGTGGTATGCCAGCTTTCTTGGCAGCATGATACACTACCGTGTGTCTTGATTTCCATTGGCAGATCTATGAACTTATAAGCTTTTACCATTAAGAAGATTTTTTTTGTTTTAAAAGTAGAACTTTATTGTTGAGGTGAGCAGCTGTGATAGCAGTAGCTTAGTGGTTAAGGATTTGAATGTTCAGTATGGAGGTCCCTCTTTCAAACTGTGGTAAAAATTTTGACAATTTCATGCACTCTTTTACCTATGTTGACTTTGTATTAGAGTATCTTGACTCCGCAATTTACACTTTTTTATTTTGCCTTTTAAGTCTGTAGCTATTACTTTTTTGGTTTTTTCTAACCAACAAAAAACACTGCTACAATGGCTAGTCTGTGTATAAAAAATTTCTAATTATTCCCATAAGCAGTTTACCCAGTACCCAATGCTACCCATGACAGATGTATAGTCTTCTTTTATGCAAATAGCTATAGCTTAATGCTATAGTACTGTCAACACTTATTATATTATTCCTTGCAAACTTAGTGCATGAATGCACCTTCATAAGCCCATTATCTGTACGCCTTATGCCTTCCTCTTATAAGCCCCCATATTCTAATAAGCTCTTCTTATAGTAAGCCCCTCTTATAAGCCCCCGTATTATAAGTCCCCATATAATTATAAGCAACGCCTTCCTCTTATAACCCCTGCCTACACCTAGTCCCCATAGACCCCTTAAGAAGAAAAATCTAACCTTATGTATCATGAATGGTTGGAGCCAATTTATTGCTTACCTGGCAGATGGATATAATACAAAAATAGTATACTTTGGAGAAGGGACTATGGAGCTACAATATGCAACCATGAAAATCACATTTTCTTTTTTCCTGTCAATGCAGTATGTGTGATTGGGTTTCGGAAAACCGGTCTTATCACCCATGACAACAGATATAGACAATAAGACTGGTTTTTCCCGGACTGGGTCACATATACATTGTGTGACACGTTGGCTTTCTTGGTCATACAACACACTACCGTTGTGTCTTGATACACATGGTGTGATGCACCAGCTTTCTTAGCTGCAAGCATGACACACTATTATCTAAAGTGTATTTGTCTTGATATAGCATTCAGCTACGTAAGAAACAGATTATGTTTTTGAAAGTAGTCAGAAATTTCACTAGCTATTATTTTGGCTACACCAAGGGTCTGAAACTCCAACACATCCTGAATAAGATCATAAATTCAGCAAAGATTGTACAACTGTGAATGAAATTAGATGAAATACTGCAGTCCATTACATATAGTATTTTTTAAAAATTGTCAATTTAAGAAATGAAGTAGGGATGTATGCAATAAAAAGTAATGAAACAAGAGATGAATGATAGTATTACAGCATAACTCTGTAGGAAAGTCTCTACTTTGGCGCATTCGCTGCAACAATTATTTTATTCAGTGCCAAAGTAGGGACTTTCCCACCGAGTTACGCTGTATACTATCATTCATCTCTTGTTTCATTACTTTTTATTGCATAGATCCCTACTTCATTTTTTAAATTGACATTTTTAAAAAATACTAGTTTGTTTAGTTTTTGTTGTAGCTCAGGGACTGTTCTATTAGAATATCATAAATGAATGACTGCTGTATTAGAGTGACTGTTGTATTAGAGTATCTCGAGTCAGACAAGGGGTGTACAGCTAGCTACACCAAGAAGGTCTTGTTCTCTGTTTAGCAAATAGCTAGATTGGGAAGAGGTGTGGTCTCTGTACTCTATCGCGATTAGTCAACCTAGATGGGTGTAGTCGCAAATCTATCTCAAATTAGTCTGGCGGCGCCCACTCTTTTGCAGGCGCATATCCCAATAACGAAGTTGCAGATATCTAGCTAGTGTACCTCTTATAGTAGTGCCAGGACTGAAGCGCTACAAAAGTTCAGCTCTAAAATAATTCTGTAGCATCTAAATATGCTACTGAAAGAAAGTGTTGATATGGAAAATTAACGCCTCGATATGGTTTCATTGGATGAAGAAGAAGACAAGCAGCCTGATTCAGGGGCTAAAAAAAGGGGCTCGTTGTGGCCAAAAAGCTAGTTGTAAATGACTTTTGGCTAGTTGTAAATGGTGATTGGGCTAGTTGTAAAAGTCAGGAAGCTGCACCACAGAAAAGTATAACCTCAAAGTTATGTATTATTATGTGCACATGCGCGCAGCTTAAATCTCTTTTACAGGGATTTGGCTAAAAGTACCTTAAGATTCTATCTTGAGATTGCTATTTTTCAAAAAAATTCTCCTCTCCACTAGAGATTGCCTTACAATTTAGCCTATAATCATAGTTACTTATATTACAGTCCACAATTAAAATTGCCCTATAATCTCAGTAGCTAATAAACAATAGTTTGTTCTGAAAAAAATACTTTCAAACCCTGTAACAATGCTGCCTCTATACGTGGTTCTTTTTATCTTTTCAATTCACCATTTCCTTAAAACATCCAGATTTCAGTGCATTTCTCTGAAATTGCTTCCAGATCCAACTACATTTCAAAATTTTCCTGGGACAGTAATACAGTATATATGCCCCAGCCCCCCTACAGCCTTCCCCATCCACTGATACTTCACTACACAAGTTCTCTCTTCACTACTTTAACTATTTAGACAATCACAACAACAATAATAGAGTACAATATGTATCATAAATGCAACTTTTGTTTACATGCATAACAAATATCCCCCCGCTCTCAGGTTTGGCTAGTTGTAAAAAATAGTTTTTTTAGCCACTGGCCTGATTGAAGATAAAAGAAAAGACAAGGCGCAGAGGGCCTACACTCCTTGGAACCCTAAAAAGGCACATCACACTGGTGAGTTTGTTATTGTGGCGTAAAATGGTGACCGTGCGTTGCTTCATTTGGCCTCTAGCCTTACAACTGTGATCAGGCAGTCAGGCAGTGAGTCTAAAATTTGAATTTTTAAAAATTCTATATCCTGCCACCTATTAGCATTTTGTTATATTTTATGCTATATTATCATACAGTACAATAGTTACTGTATAGTAGGGACCACAAAGGAGTAGGCATGGCCCACGGAATAATATCACCCAAAAACAGCCTCAATTTTCCCTGACGACGATGAGGCAGTATTGGTTAGGCCAAACTAAGCCCAAACAAACTTTTAGATCAACCCGAAATGCTTTCAACAAGTTACTACGGAATTTTAAAAATAATTTATTTAACGGAATTTTCTACTGACTGCCTCACTGACTGACTGACTGATGCCTTCAGATAAGCATAACTCGATAATAGCTAAGGTTACGAGTTTGATTTTTTCACTGTTCGACATGGCTTTGGCCCAACTCATTCATCTTTGCTGACAGCGAAAAGTGTCGATATGGTGGTAGCACATGATGGCTTCCATTCGTAACGGAAATCGTCCGTATTTTTCGTAGTGGCTATTTTGATTGCAGAAGTGCTTTTCGAACAGTTCTTGATTTGTACTGCTTTATAATGGGTTGAACATAGCAGACAACGAAACGTAATGGGTACTTCACTTTTCAGATGATAATTAATATAACTGGGGCACGTGGCACCATTTCTTTCTTTTAGTATATGCGTGGATTGTAGAGGTGCTTTTCAAACAGTTCTTGATCCGAAATGCTGTGTAACAGATTGAACATAGCTGACAACAAAGCGTAATGGATACTAAAATGAAAACTACAATAATGTAAAACTACAATAATTATAAGTGTCTACAACAATGAAACAGAAATAAAACTACAATCATGGTAGTACTACAGTTTGTGTTCATACTTCTTCCAACAGTCTCTTAGTTGGTATAATGTGGTGAGATGATTTTCTAGGGGATAAGGTACGAAGCATAGCTAGTTCATCTTCAGGGCCAACAACTGGGTTTGATACCAGTTCAGCTTGGACTTCTTTGTGAATCCCAGGTTGTAGGTGGTCCACATGTGCCTCCCGAGTGTGTTGCCCATCAACATTAACTTCATATCTAGGGCCCCCTAGAACGGCTGTGACCATCCCCTTCTGCCACTTGGGATGTTGTCCAGGTCTAAGGTCTCGTACAAGGACAGGATCATCAACACTGAATTTCCTTGGCTCTGCTTGAGGTGATTTGATGTTAGATTGCAACTGTAATTTAACTCGAGTGTTAATGTTTGGTGATGTTAAAGATAGCCTGGTATGTGGTACTTGCTTTAGAATTAGTTCTGCAGGAGTCTTGCTGGTAGTAGTATGAGGAATGTTACGATAGGTTCTGAGGAACGTGGTTACAGTGTCCTTAATCTTGGCCCTGGAATCTGGTGATTCTTTCTTCAAAAACTGTTTGACATTCTTAACCATGTTCTCGGCTAACCCGTTAGATGCTGGATGGTAAGGTGGGGATTTGTAATGGGTTATATTATTCTCTTGTAAAAATTCTGCGAACTCTGTTGATGTAAACTGGGGGTCGTTATCTGAGACTAAGATGCTCGGAAACCCATGTGTTGCAAAAATGTCACTCAAAACTTCTATGGTTTTCTGTGAAGTGGCAGACGAAACTAATCTGACCTCTGGCCACTTACTGAAGGCATCAACAAGGACCAGGAAAACAGTCTTGTTCCACTCACCGAAATCAATGTGTATCCTCTCCCACTGTGAACTGGGATACTGCCATGGATGAATGGGTGCTGGGGCTGGCATAGCTGTTGTTGTTTTACAAGCCTCACAGTCAGTGCAGAGAGCTTCAATGTCGTCATCAAGGTGTGGCCACGAAACGTGACTACGTGCCAAAGCTTTCATTCGACACATTCCAACATGTCCTACATGCAGTTCCTTCAGTAACTTAGCTCTTAACTGCTCGGGAACGATGACACGTTTGCCCCAAAGGATACAATCATCACTGATTGACAATTCAAGTTTCCTTCAGTGGAATGGTAGTATGTCATCTGGTACTGGTGATGGCCATGAACCATATTGAATATAACTTAAAAGCTTGGATAACACAGGATCCCTGCGGGTCTTAGCTGCGATCATCTTAGCTGTAACTGGTAGATTGTCAATTGACATGGCATGTACCTCATTACCCTTCTCTGCAGGGTGAGCAGAAGTTGTGGGGTGTGGGAGTCATGAAAGGCAGTCTGCACATTTGTTACTGGACCCAGGAATGTATTCAATCTTATAAGAGTATGTGCTTAGAATCAGGCTCCACCTTTGCATACAAGCCGCTGCCAGTGGGCGTACTCCTTCTTTATGGCCAAACAGTTTACATAGTGGTTGATGGTCAGTCACCAGAATGAACTGCCGACCATAGAGGTACTGATTGAACTTCTTAACGCCAAAGACAATGGCGAGAGCCTCCCGCTCTATTTGGGCATAATGTTTTTCTGCTGGGGTTAGGGTTCTAGAGGCATAAGCTATAGGCTGTTCTTTGCCATTAATAACATGCATCATACAAGCTCCTACGCCGTAAGGCGAGGCGTCACAATATAGCTTAATTGGCTTAGACACATCATAATGAACCAGGACTGGGGCTTGGCTCACAGACAGTTTAGCCTTGTTAAAAGCTTGCTGACAGGTTTTAGTCCACTTCCAAGGAGTGTCATCGTGCAGAAGCTTGTATAGGGGATGCAACATAGTAGACAAAGACGGCATAAATCTGGCATTGAAAGTGATCATGCCCAGGAAGGACTTAAGCTCTGATTTGTTCTTGGGTGATGGGGCTTCTACAATACCCTTGACTCTTTCCTGGGTAGGGCTTATTCCACTAGGAGTTACCAAGTGTCCCAAATATTCAACGGAGGTTTGGAAAAACCTACACTTTGCTCCATTCAATCTCAAACCAAATTTCTGAAGTCGGGACAACACTGATTGCAAATTCAGTACATGTTCTTCCCTAGTAGGCCCCGTGACCAGAATGTCATCTAGGTAGCAGACAACCCCCTTACAGCCCTGTAAAACTATGGACATTGCCTTCTGCCAGATGGCAGGGGCTGATGCAATACCAAATGGCAATCGTTGGTATCGAAACAAACCCATATGGGTGGTTATTGTCAAGTACCCCTGGCTTTCAGCCTCTACCTTCATTTGCTTATACGCACGTGACAAATCTAATTTCATAAATGACTCACCATTAGCCAGTGCTGCAAAAACTTCGTCAGGAGTCGGTAGTGGGTAAGTTGGTATCTTCAAGTGTGGATTGATTGTTACCTTGAAATCAGTACAAATGCGTAACTTCCCATCCTTTCTAGTAACCACCACAATAGGTGTCGCCCAATCACTTTGGTCTACCGGTACGAGTTCACCGTCAGCCACTTGCTGTTGCAGTGTCTGTTCCACCTGGCTACGCAGGCTAAATGGAATGGGGCGCGACTTGCAAAACTTGGGTGAGACTCTTTGTTGGAGCTCTATTTCTGCCTCTATTCCCTTCAACATTCCTAGTTCTTCCTTGAAAACATCTGGAAATTCCTCTTTAATTGAGTCAATGTTCAACGCATTGATTGATCCCAACTGCATGTCACTGAAAATCTTTGTCCAGTTTAATCGTACTCTGCCAAGCCAATCCCTTCCTAATAATGGCAGTTGGTTATTTATATTGTCTACCCCACAACAAATCTTCTAACTAGATTCTGTTCTCCCTTTTGGACATTGAGCATTATCTCTCTCCGCACAGACAAGGGGTGCCATCATACTGGTGCAGGCTGACTGCTGATGGTTCTAACTTCACTTTACTCAGCTTCTCTTGATACACTGAAAAGGGTATGGTCGACAACTCTGCTCCAGTATCGATCTCCTTTCGAATTTCTGTACCATTCAGCAGCAGTTTGGTAGTTAACTTCTTCATGCGTCCATGACAGCCACTGTGGTGGACATGATTGTGGCTCGTATCAAAAGCCTCATCACTAAAACTGTCACTGTCAACTTGTACATCCACCAAGTGGGTTTTTCGCTGTTTACTAGACTTCTTGTCCTTACGCGGGGGAGTTGTCTTGGTTGTCTCACTCTTCTTTTTACCACACACTGAGCTGAGATGCCCCGCCGTCTTACAATAATGACAACGTTTGTCTTTATGTATACAGGTAGCACCTGTGTGGCCATGTCTCCCACATCTGTGGCAATGACTTCCATGTTGGGAAAGTTGGTGAGTTGCAACAGCTGGGTTCAGCTGCTGGGTTTCTCGGCTGGCAGCCTCAGCCGCTCTGGCTCATTCTGAAGCCATAGCAAGTGTCAAATTGGGGGTACACAATAGCTCCCGTTGGGTTTTGCGGTCACTCAACCCACACACTAATTGGTCTCACAAGGCGGTGTCTAAATAGTTACCAAAGGTGCAATTCTTTGCGAGCTTCCTCAACTCTGCCAGGTAGTTGGCAAGTGTCTCCTGCTCTTGTTGTGCTCTTTTGAAGAATTTAAAACGCTCCGCGATCTCAATAGTATCCTTCTTATAATTTTCCTTCATTAAATCCACGATCTCCGGCAGGTCTACTTCAGTTAGCGGCCGTGGGCTGGCCAATATTTTCACTTTCGAGAACACTTCCCGTCCAACTCTGGCTAAGAACAATGCCTTTAATCTATCCTGACGCACTCCCGCTGCGGTACAATAAAAGTTGAACCTTTCCTTGTAGTCGTCCACGGACTCCACCGCTGAGTCGAAGGTTTCAAGCATCGAGTTACTTGCCATAAGTCCTCAACTTCACAATTCACTCTGTCATTAGAGAAATACACCTCGTCGCCAGTTTGTTGTGTCTTAGCGGCAGAAGTTTGCCAGGTAGCTCTTAACAGCTCGCCACGCGGTACTCACAGATTATTCTTATTAACGAGCATATCCACGCATGCGCAGGGTACAATTATATTGCATGCATCAGTACACTACACTCTACTTGGTGGTTTCTTTGTAGCTGAACTCTGTACAAGGTAACTTCTTCTAGCTGATCTCTGTATAGGGTGAATTGTTTGTAGCTGAACTCTCTACAAGGTAACTTC
Source organism: Dysidea avara (assembly GCF_963678975.1). NCBI lineage: Eukaryota > Metazoa > Porifera > Demospongiae > Dictyoceratida > Dysideidae > Dysidea > Dysidea avara. Next base: position 61,307,883 of record NC_089272.1, read on the forward strand.
TAGCTACAGGGTGATTTGTTTGTAGCTAAACTCGCTACAGTTGATTTGTTTGCAACTGAACTCTATACATGATGGTTTCTTTGTAGCTGAACTCTTTACAAGGTAACTTCTTCTAGCTGATCTCTCTACAGGGTGATTTGTTTGTAGCTGAATTCTTTACAGGGTGATTTGTTTGTAGCTGAACTCTCTACATGGTGGTTTTTTCTGTAGCTGAACTGTGTACACGGTAACTTCTTCTAGCTGATCCCTCTGCAGGACGATTTGTTTGTAGCTGAACTCTCTACATGGTGATTTCTTTGTAGCTGAACTCTCTACAAGGTGACTTCTTCTAGCTGAACTACGTAGTTGAACTCCCTACAAGGTAACTTCTTCTAGCTGATCTCTCTACAGGGTGAATTGTTTGCAGCTGAACTCTCTACATGATGGTTTCTTTGTAGCTGAACTCTCTACAAGGTGATTTGTTTGTAGCTAAACTCGCTACAGGTGATTTGTTTGCAGCTAAACTCTATATATGATGGTTTCTTTGTAGCTGAACTCTTTACAAGGCAACTTCTTCTAGCTGATCTCTCTACAGGGAGATTTGTTTGTAGCTGAACTATGTTGGTTTCTTTGTAGCTGAACTTTCTACAAGGTGACTTCTTTTAGCTGAACTATCTCTTTCCATAGTTGAACTCCCTACAAGGTAACTTCTTCTAACTGATCTCTCTACAGGGTGAATTGTTTGTAGCTGAACTCTCTACAGGGTGATTTGTTTGTAGCTGAACTCTCTACAGGGTGATTTGTTTGTAGCTGATCTCTATACAGGTTACTTGTTTCTAACTGATCTCTTGAATTCTCTTCAGGGTGACTGCTCTATTAGGATTGACTACTCTATTAGAGTATCTCGATCTTGCACTTGCTACACCAAGTTGGATTTCGTGTTATAACTCCGTGGCTTTAAGTCTGATTCTTCTACACCATTGAAGAGCCTTTCTAAAATGATTACTCCATCTGTACAGCGATTTTCAAAGCATTACTCCAAGCGGTTTATCTGGTAGGCGTGGCAAGTAGTCGTTTTTTATTAGCTAATCTCGATTGCGTAATTGTTACATACTGTTGGCTTTTTCGTTGTATCTTCCTGGTTTTTAGCTCGATTTCTTTCAAACCACAAAAGGTTTGAGGTTCAATAGTTAACCTATTCACCAACCGATTTTCAGCTTCGTTCCATAAGCGGATTACCCTGTAGGCGTGACAACATATTGGTGTTATTTTTCGTGAATAATCGCTAATAACTCTTTGCCTGTTTATCGTATTCCAGCCAAAGGTGGTACAGAGATGGCCTTTATACCCCCTTTCTGTGTGCCAAATTTCAAGATCATATTATTGTACCTAATGTATTTTTTAATGTGATTCCTGAGCACACCAGCAGGGCTGACTGCTCAGTAAACAATAATAATCAAGACACACGGTAGTGTGTCGTGCGGCCCAAGAAGCCGGCGCGCAACCCCGTGAGTATATTGACAGGAAGAAAGAAAACGCAATTTTCGCACCTCCGTAGCTCTGTGCTGCCTTGATGAAACAAGACAAATTTTGCTGTGTAGATTTCCTCCACCTTCAGCACTCCACATTCCAAATTTGAGCGAAATCGCTTCAGGCATTCCTGAGATATGCGACTTCAAAAATTGGCTTAGTTTCTTCTTGTTTTTTTTCTTCCTCTTTTCGCACACTTACAAAAACTGCTATAAAACGCGAACGCGTTATCCGATTGCCTTGAAATTTGGCACACAGAAGGGGGGTATAAAGGCGCATCTCGGTACCAACTTTGGCTGGAATACCATAAACAGGCAAAGAGTTATGAGCGATTATGCACGAAAAATAACACCAATATGTTGTCACGCCTACAGGGTAAACCGCGTATGGGAAGAAGCTGAAAATCGGTGGGTGAATAGGTTAACTATTGAACCTCAAACCTTTTGTGGTTTGAAAGTAATCGAGCTAAAAACCAGGAAGATACAGCGAAAAAATCAACAGTGTGTAACAATTACGCAATCGAGATTAGCTAATTTTTAATTTTATTATTATTATTATTATTATGCTTGCCACGCCTACCAGATAAACCACTTAGGGTAATGCTTTGAAAATCGCTGTACAGATGGAGTTATCATCTTAGAAAGGCTCTTCAATGGTGTAGAAAAATCAGACTTAAAGCCACGGAGTTATAACACGAAATCCAACTTGGTGTAGCAAGTGCGAGATCGAGATACTCTAATAGAGCAGTCATCCTAATAGAGCAGTCACCCTGAACAGAATTCAAGAGATCAGTTAGAAATAAGTAACCTGTATAGAGATCAGCTACAAACAAATCACCCTGTAGAGAGTTCAGCTACAAACATTTCACCCTGTTCAGACATCAGTTAGAAGAAGTTTTCTTGTAGAGAGTTCAGTTACAAACAAATCACCCTGTTGAAAGATCAGCTAGAAGATGTTACCCTGTAGATAGTTCAGTTACAAAGAAACCACCATGTAGAGAATTCAGCTACAAACTAGTGACCCTGTAGATACATCAGCTAGAAGAAGTTACCTTGTAGAGAGTTCAGCTACAAAGAAACCATTCTGTAAAGAGCTCAGCTGCAAACAAATCACCTATACAGAATTCAGCTACAAACAAATCACCCTGTAGAGAGATCAGCTAGAAGAAGTTACCTTGTAGATAGTTCAGCTACAAACAAATCATCCTGTAGAGAGATCAGCTAGAAGAAGTTACCTTGTAGATAGTTCAGCTACAAACAATTCACCCTGTACAGAGCTCAGTTAAAAGAGGTTTCCTTGTAGAAAGTTCAGCTACAAACAAATCACCCTGTAGAGAGATAAGTAAGAAGAAGTTAGATCGTTCAGCTACAAACAATTCACCCTGTAAAGAGATCAGCTAGAAGAAGTTACCTTGTAAAGAGTTCAGCTACAAAGAAACCATCATGTAGAGAATTCAGCTGCAAACAAATCGTGTATAGAGAGTTCAGCTACAAATAAATCTCCCTGTAGAGAGATCAGCTAGAAGAAGTTTCCTTGTAGAGAGTTCTGCTACAAACAAATCACCCTGTAGAAAGATCAGCTAGAAGAAATCACCTTGTAGAGAGTTCAGCTTCAAAGAAACAATCATGTGAGAGTTCAGGTACAAACAAATTGTCCTGTAGAGAGATCAGCTAGAAGAAGTTACCTTGTAGAGAGTTCAGCTACAAAGAAACCATCATGTAGATAGTTCAGGTACAAACAAATCACCCTGTAGAAAGATCAGCTATAGAAGAAATCACCTTGTAGAGAGTTCAGCTACAAAGAATCTATCATGTAGAGAGTTCAACTACAAACAAATCACCCTGTAGAAAGATCAGCTATAGAAGAAATCACCTTGTAGAGAGTTCAGCTACAAAGAAACCATCATGTAGAGAGTTCAGCTACAAACAAATCGGCCTGTAGAGAGATCAGCTAGAAGAAATTACCTTGTAGAGAGTTCAGCTACAAAGAAACCATCATGTAGAGAGTTCAGCTGCAAACAAATCACCTGTAGAGAGTTAAGCTACAAACAAATCTCCCTGTAGAGAGATCAGCTAGAAGAAGTCACCTTGCAGGGAGTTCAGTTACAAAGAAATAAACCATGTAGAGAGTTCAGCTGCAAACAAATCACCTGTAGAGAGTTCAGCTAGAAACAAGTCACCCTGTAGAGAGATCAGCTAGAAACAAGTCACCTTATAGAGAGTTCAGCTAGAAGAAGTCACATTGTAGAGCTACAAAGAAACTACCATGTAGAGTTCAGCTGCAAACAAATCACCCTGTAGAGAGATCAGCTAGAAGAAGTTACCTTATAGGGAGTTCAGCTATGAACAGATCACCCTGTAGAGAGTTCAGCTACAAACAAATCACCCTGTAGAGAGTTCAGTTACAAAGACACCACCATGTAGAGAGTTCAGCTGCAAAAAAAATCAATCACTCTGTAGAGAGTTCAGCTAGAAGAAGTCACCTTGTAGAGAGTTAAGCTGCAAATAAATCACCCTGTAGAGAATTCAGCTACAAACAAATCACCCTGTAGAAAGATCAGCTAGAAGAAGTTACCTTGTAGAGAGTTCAGCTACAAAGAAACCACCATGTAGAGAGTTCAGCTGCAAACAAATCACCTGTAGAGAGTTCAGCTAGAAACAAGTCACCCTGTAGAGAGATCAGCTAAAAACAAGTCACCCTGTAGAGAGTTCAGCTAGAAGAAGTCACATTGTAGAGAGTTCAGCTACAAAGAAACTACCACGTAGAGAGTTCAGCTGCAAACAAATCATCCTGTAGAGAGTTCAGCTAGAAGAAGTCACCTTTTAGAGAGTTCAGCTACAAAGCAACCACCATGTAAAAAGTTCAGCTGCAAAAAACTCAATCACCTTGTAGAAAGATCGGCTAGAAGAAGTTACCTTGTAGAGAGTTCAGCTACAAAGAAACCACCATGTAGAGAGTTCAGCTGCAAACAAATCACCAGTAGAGAGTTCAGCTAGAAACAAGTCACCCAGTAGAGAGTTCAGCTAGAAGAAGTCACATTGTAGAGAGTTCAGCTACAATGAAACTTCCATGTAGAGAGTTCAACTGCAAACAAATCACCCTGTAGAGAACTCAGCTACAAACAAATATGCAGTGTAAAAAGATCAGCTAGAATAAGTTACCTTGTAGAGAGTTCAGCTACAACGAAACCACCATGTAGAGAGTTCAGCTACAAACAAATCACCTGTAGAGAGTTCAGCTACAAACAAGTCACCCTGTAGAGAGATCAGCTAGAAACAAGTCACCTTGTAGAGAGTTCAGCTAGAAGAAGTCACACTGTAGAGAGATCAGCTAGAAGAAGTTACCTTGTAGGGATTTCAGCTACAAACAAATCACCCTGTAAAGAGTTCAGCTACAAAGAAACCATTCTGTAAAGAGCTCAGCTGCAAACAAATCACTTGTACAGAATTCAGCTACAAACAAATCACCCTGTAGAGAGATCAGCAAGAAGAAATTACCTTGTAGATAGTTCAGTTACAAACAAATCACCCTGTAGAAAGATCAGTTAGAAGAAGTTACCTTGGAGAAAGTTCAGCTACAAAGAAACCATTTTGTAAAGAACTCAGCTGCAAACAAATCACCTGTACAGAATTCAACTACAAACAAATCTCCCTGTAGAGAGATCAGCTAGAAGAAATTACCTTGTAGAGAGTTCAGCTGCAAAGAAATCACCCTGTAGAAAATTCTGCCAGAAACAAATTGCCCTGTAGAAAGATCAGTTAGAAGAAGTTACCTTTTAGAGAGTTCAGCTACAAAGAAACCATTCTGTAAAGAGCTCAGCTGCAAACAAATCACCTATACAAAATTCAGCTACAAACACATCACCCTGTAGAGAGATCAGCTAGAAGAAGTTACCTTGTAGATCGTTCAGCTACAAACAATTCACCCTGTAGAGAGAGCAATTAGAAGAAGTCACCTTGTAGAGTGTCCAGTTACAAAGAAACCACCATGGAGATTTCTGTAATCAATATATGTGACCGGATTTGCGAAAAGGGGTCTTCCACACACATCCAATTCCGTAAACGTTGGAAACCATAACTCAGTATTCAAGTAACGTATTAACCTGAAAATTTCACCATGTATTCAGCTATAGTGGTGCTCACCACTGCCCAAATATCAAGGCAATAGCTCTTTCCAATCCGAAGTTATCAATTGTCAAAGTTGGCAAATTGGATGTGTGTGGAAGACCCCTTTTCGCAAATGCGGTCAAATATGTATTATACAGTATATATAATTTGTACATTTTCTGATAAAATATTTAAAGTACATCTACTTCATCTTTTCTTCTTCCTGTAGTAAAGAAAAAAACGTAGGTTAAAAAAGTCCCAAAGCTGGTATACAAATACAAAAAGAAATGAAATCTAATCCAAAACAGCCAAGCTGTAAAAAAAGTGTGCGGCCCTCAGAAAGGCTATGGTGAAAAAAGATGTGAAATCCAAGGTGGCGGCCAAGAAATGGCTGTGATGGTAGGTTAATGGTAAAAATTTTAATAACGACAATTCAGGTGAATTTTTGTGCCGCTTCACAAAATTTACCTGAATTGTCATTATTAAAATTTTTACCATTAACCTACCATCACAGCCATTTCTTGGCCGCCACCTTGGATTTCACATCTTTTTTCACCATAGCCTTTCTGAGGGCCGCACACTTTTTTTACAGCTTGGCTGTTTTGGATTAGATAATAATAATAAAAAGGCAATTGGATATGGCGTTCGCGTTTTATAGAGTTATGTCATCGCGAGAGCTTTATCACGTGATTAAGTCAGGTCTCCCCCGCGTCCGCCATTACTGTGTACAGGTGTTCTGTGAATCTGCCATGTCCACTTCTTCGTCACTGACAATGGTGCCTCAAATGTCTTCGTATTTCGAAGGATTGCTCGAAGAAGACAAGAGACGTTATAAATCGAAGATTGAGTTAATTAATGGGAATGAGTCGGGAAGATTGTTGGTGGGCGGGAGCCATTTCGTGGAGTTGTGCAGGTCGACTCGTGTGATTTGGTGTCTTATCTAGTACCCAAGACTAGTTATATGACATCCGAGCAATTTAAAGCATGTAAAGGCCTGGAAGCATACAACCAAATTCGTGTCTGGTTGGATTAAAGACGTCTCTACGATGGAGATAGCTGGTAAATATCTCACTACTGGCAGAGTAAGTTTCTGTGTTATGCATTTATAGGCTCTATAATTATTGATGTTTAATGCTTATTATTATTATTTATTATTTTTACTGAGCAGTCAGCCCTGCTGGTGTGCTCAGGAATCACATAAACAAATACATTAGGTACAATAATATGATTGGAGTCTAGCTGTTAATAGATCAGTATCTGCAATTTCAATTGTATCAGTTGGTAGTATGTTCCACTCGTTTATTGTTCTTGAGAAATAGCTGTTTTGGTATGCCGTGGTGGATGAGGTAGGTATAATATAGTGAAAATGGTGGTATTGTCTTGTTGGTCGTGTTTTTGGTAAGTAATAATGAGGAATTTGGAGTGATAACTGTTGGTAGTGTATCTTATGCAATATTTGTAACCTAGATAATTTCCGACGAATTTGTAATGTAGGCCATTTCAGCTGATCCAACATTAGAGAAACTGAACTGAATCTGCCATAGTCATTCAACACCCAGCGTGTTTGTAGGTCCGTCACTCACAAAGGATGAATGAGAAGCCTCTGAGTTGCTGGATTATTTTGAAATTATCTGGGGAAGTTTGTTGTGCCCACTGTGACTGCATGGCTGGACTGGGAGAAGCATGCAGTCATATTGCAGCCATTCTTTATTATTTGGAGGTATTAGCCAGAATGGAAGGCGCGAGAACATGCACGCAGGAAGAATGCCAGTGGACATACTTAAAAAATGTTGAGTACCTTCCAATTAAGGAAATAGATTTTACGTCAGCCAAAGGAAAGAAGAGAAAGCTCGATGAAATGATTGATGGCAATAATAATGAACAACCTGTTCCAAAGGTGGCACCACGAGGAAAGAGGTCTACTGAGACTGAACTGGCATTACTCTTTGGTGAGTTGAGTTGTGGAGGAACAAGGTCAGGTGTTCTGTCTTTAACATCAGATCATTGTGCTGCATATGTAACTAAGCTGATGTGTGATGGTTTTCCTCAACCTTTAACGTCATTAAAGCAACCACAATATGTACAGATGAACTATTTGGAATTGTTAGCACAGTGTGACTCTGTTACTTTGGATATCAGTGGAGAGATGGCAGCAAAAGTTGAACAAGCTACACGATCTCAAAGCAGTTCCAAGCTATGGTTCAAATATAGGGCAGGCCGCATTACAGCATCACAGATGGAAGCTGTTTGTCGGACGAATCCTGGAAACCCGGCTCAGTCACTGATCAAAACTATTTGTTATCCAGAGGCTTTTAGTTTTACATGTCCTGCTACTAAATGGGGTTGCAAACTTGAGAAAGATGCAAGAGATATGTATCTAAGTGCAAGTAAGGTATATAAAGCACAGTGAGTTATCTGTGACAGACAGTGGCTTAGTGATAAATCCAAAATGGCGACATATTGGTGCATCACCAGATGGCATTATTAATTGCAGTTGCCATGGAAAGGGTGTTCTAGAAATCAAGTGCCCTTATTGCCATCGAGGAACAGATATACAAAGTGCATCTGACGACCGTAAATTCTGTTTTAAAAAGGTTAATGGGAAGCTATTTCTGGATCTACTATTATCAGGTACAATGCCAGCTTCATGTTTGTGATGTTTCTTACGCTGATTTTTGTGTGTGCACATTTGCAATGGATGATGACCAAGGAGTAGGCATGCACATTGAGCGAAATTTTAAGGATACCAGTGTCTGAAATGAGTGCAAAGTGGCATCAGAACAGTTTTTCAAGACCTGTCTGCTACCAGAATTAATGGGTAACTGGTACACCAGGTCCACTGACACCACTTCTAATGACACGACCATTACCACAGATTCAGCTTCTGGCACTTTATCGGATAACAGTACTAGTGTGACCCTTGAGGGTGCTGATTCAGGCTTTACTAATCGGCTGACGTATTGTTACTGCCATCGACCTGAAGAAGGCACGAGATTGCTTGTGATAACCATGACTGTCCCATTGAATGGTTTCACACTTCTTGTCTCCAATTAACTAAACTACCGAAAAGTAAAGCTAAGTGGTACTGTCCTGACTGCCGGATCTTACCAAGGTTCTTGAGGAAAATAGCCAAGAAATAGATTACCGCTATATCACCAATTTGTATCACTATTATTGTATTCTAACCAATCACCATTATTGTATTCTAAATCTTATGTACAATAAAATTAATGAATCAATGACATACATAGAATATTGCAATGAAATACTGTCAATATGCTAAATTTCAAATTGATGGAATATAATGTTAGTAATAACTAGTCTAAAGGTACAACAGAATCACAACAGTTAGTCAGAGCACAGCATATACGGATCATTCTATCAATAGGTGGACAGTCATCCTCTTCCCTAGTTGCCACAAATTGTATGGGCAAAGTCCTCTGTAATATTGTAAATTTTTGCCGTACTAAACCAATGACCCTCTCTACATGTATTCTAACATTGGCAATTGACCTCATCTCCTCCACTTCTAATGGAGACAGCTGACTTTTACTTTTAGTAAATGCAGGTATATGCAGTTTAGCCTGCATTAAGCCAACAGATTCTGCTATATCAAAGCCTCTGTCGGCAAGGATGATGTCTCCAGGTAACAGTTTCTTTAAAATCCCACAATGCTCTGTAATATGTTTATCACTAGCACGGCCTCCCCATGCATCTGACACAAAAGCCACTGTACCTTGAGGTGTTATACCAATCAGTACCTTTGCAGTATTTCTGTGTTTATAATTCGACCACGTCGAAGCTCTTGCTTTCAAATTGGATGGTCTATCTATAAAAACTTCAAAGCAGTCAATGATAACTGCAACCTTTTTTCCAAAGCTTTCTTGGAAACAAATCGGCATGGTTTTTTACAAGTTCTCTCGATCTAGCCAAATAATCAGGTCTTGGAGTCTAATATCCATCTGTACTAACCACCTTGAAATAATTCTTGATATAGTAGCCTTGGATACACCAAACTGATAAGCTAGACCCTGTAGAGGAGTATTTGACCTAAGCTTTTGCAAGGTGCACATAAACTCCTGGAAAGGGGTCAGCTTGTTGATCCCTTCAAATGGCATTGTTTTCAGTACATGCTTAAAAATCACTTTTAACACTTTTACATTGGAAAGTCCAGTGTAATACAGCGCAAATTCATCATCCATCACTGACTCCTCACAAAAGGGAGCTGACTCCTCACAAAAGGGAGGTAGGTGTTCCTTTAGTTTTGTTGATAGTTCATCGATAGTTGCATGGCAAGATTTCAGCTCATCTTTTAAGGCTTTGATTTCTTCTGAGCATTCACACTTTCCTTCAGCTCGATGTAAGATCTCTAGCTCAAACGCTTCCTGAGACACTCTCCTTAAATCTTCGTTTACAAAGTCAGGAATAAAATGGTCCATAACATTCACAATAGATGATTGAATGGTAGTAACTTCATCAATAGTTTGTTGGACAATCTCCTGCTAGTCTGGCGCGGCCGCCCCTTCGCAAACAGGAAGGGTCTGGAGACTCTAGCATAGTGTACTTGTGGGAATGGAATGTAATTAGTGGTAGAGACGTGGTTTTCCGTAATTAGATTACACCATTATTGTTAGTCATTGCGATATTCATATCCAGTGGAATGCTTAAAAAACTCACCGCTTCTAACTTACAAGACTACTTAACGTACTCTAGGTACTTTTTAATATACCATTCTTATTCCTTCGCGATAAGTCGTTCTAACTGGACAAGACTAGAGGCAAGAAAAACAGAAGCCATAGTTTGCCGCCTATCAAGTTAGGCAAACTGAACGGATATCCACGTCACCAAATTAGCAGGCAAGCGATTTGATTGGACACACCAGTTTTTGGTAAGTTCGCACAAGTACACAATGCTAGAGTCCCCAGACCCTTCCTGTTTGCGAAGGGGCAGCCGTGCCAGACTAATCTCCTGCATCAACCCACTAAATCTATCTCTGATGAACAAATCACTTCCATTTGTTGGCTAGCAATCCTGTCATTTTCTTCCCTTGCTCGTTGCTCAGCAGCTCTTCTTTTGGTACGTTCATATCTGGCATTGTTACCTGCCAACTGCTGGTTTGACTGCTGTTGCTTTGAGTGGCCTAGATTGATGGAAGGGAGCCAATCTGGGCTCGTCACATCATAAAGCTTTGCTGGCCTTCCCGATTGAAAGTGTCTTGAACAAACTCTGTAATCCAACTTTGAATCGCTTTCAAGCATCACTACTGTTAAATCTTCCCTAGAAATGGCAGCAAGAAAACCATCTCTTCTCTTTGTAGACAACTCCCGATCACGTTCATCATTAGTGTGAGTTATTACAGATGGTATCTTGTAGTAGGATACGTGCTTATCTCGTTCTGAACGATTATTGCAGCCAAAAATCACACACAGCACCATTTCAATATTTCACGCTTGTACACAGTAGAAGTGGTACACAAACTAATGATAGGCTCTTTTATTCTTCATTTTTGTATTGTAATAGCTACTTTTTTTTTGCCTTGCCATGCCCACGGTGTAATTCTGTTGTGGTGATTCACTTTGTGGTCGCATGTTGCCCGAGACCTCACATGCAATTTAACTTATGTACATTTAATTTGTTCATCATTGTAATGATGGTTTCTCTCTCTCATGGCAGACGTGGGGGCAACCAAAGTTAATCACGTGATATTGCTCACGCGATGAAATATCTCTATAGCAGTTTTTGTAAGTGTGCGAAAAGAGGAAGAAAAAGAAGAAAAGAAAAACAAAACGAAGAAACTAAGCCAATTTTTGAAGTCGCATATCTCGGCAACGCTTGAAGCGATTTCGCTCAAATTTGGTATTTGGAGTACTGAAGTTGGAGGGAGTGTCCACAGCAAACATCGTCTTGTTTCATCAAGGCAGCACAGAGCTACGGAGGTGCGAAAATAACGTTTTTGTTCTTCCTGTCAATATACTCATGGGTGTTGCACGCCGGCTTCTTGGGCCACATGACACACTACCGTGTGTCTTGATTTTCGTCATGTAAGAGGTTCCTAGGATGCTTTTCAAAGGCGGAATTTTGGGTGGCACGTGAAATTTTCAACCCAATCCCTACTTAAACGGTACTACAGTACCATTTGATACTTGGAAAACTGGAGCCCCTCACATTAGAGATTGAGATGCTTTAATAGAGCAGTAGTAAAGCAGCACATAGAAACAAACAACCACGTGACTGCTCATCAGTTAAAACAACTCCATCTACACCCTAATTAATTAGATTTGTACAGTAGGTACAGTTCAAGTGTATAAGTCTTTCACTCCACATGCAAGCAGTATCCAGACACATATATATTTCATTATGCATAATTATAGCTATATGTATGCAAAGACTGAAGATATGGAGATATTATGTGCAAGTTCAAATTACAGAGGGGGCTCCAGTACACTCCCTTCTCAACCCCCCTGTTAGTTGTATTCTACCATTTGTGATGAAGAGATTAGAAGGTTATCATTAGGCTGATTTTTATGCAAATAAAATATCCTAACCAATAACTGTATTTAGATGTATATGCATCATAATCGCAATGATATAATTGAATGAAATGATGTGTATATACAAGTAGAGAATAATTATGTACTATGTTATGCTTGCATATCAATTGACAGTGCTAAAGGTGCAATTGTTTGGAGAGACAGTGATAGCACAATCCTATCAAAAATGTTTGAAATGATAAAGGAATTGAAAGAAGAAGTTAATGCAATGAAATTTGAGATTCGAGAAATTAAATCTGCATTACAACCAAACCCAGGTCCAGGAATGGTGACTTCAGCAAAGGAAGCAAGACTGTAAGTTACATGGTGTTGAATACTACATATATATATATATATATATATATATATATATATATATTATATAAAAGCTAACATCATGATTTAATGATGTAATGGGAGACTGCATCAGTTAGAAAAACTGTTTTTCAACAGTGCCCTACAATAAGCATACAGTAAGAAAACAAATTACAAACACAACAAAGCAACAAAAAACATACAAAACACAACATTAGTATGGAAATACAGCGCAACACATGGAAAGTACAGAAAAAATTAACTATACAATTTCTTAAAAGTAGATTTAAAATCCAATAGAACATTTATTCCACACAATGCAGGGGTAAGTTATTCCAAATCACTGCTCCACGATAAAAACAAATCCATTTTTCCAATGTTAGTGTAAATTTGTGGAATAAACAAATGATGCTTATTCCATCCACTGCGTCCTCTGCATTGATAAACCAATCCCTCAAATAAGATGGACAAAGTTTGTGTATGACTTTAAACACCTAGACTGCTGTATGAAATCGACGCTGTTCCATCAGTGTAAGTTTAACAAAATCAGCTACACATGGAAATACCCTGCAAGGAAGAGTGCAGACATTCCAAGGGTTTAGAAATTGATACAATTAAATATGCCTACAAACTGTGTACAGCTAAGTGGTGTTGAATAAAAGACCTGTGCTGCAAATTTCTTTTCATTTAGCCAGTTTTGAGACCCGAATGGAACCTACTGTAATTCATGCCCATGCCTTCCTCTTTAATTTCTAAACCAGCCTCTTGTCTTTCTCTGGCCCCCACCATCCACCCCTTTTGGAGCTTGCCTGATACAGTGAACATTGAGTTTAACTATCTAAAAAGAGCGGGAAACTTAGATGTTGACTACTTGTACAGTGGATGCTTTGGAAAGTAAGGAATAGGTGTAAAACATGAAAATTTGATAGACATTTTATTAGAGAGCTACAACACACTGAATATTTAAAGCCATCATTTCTCAATACTTTTAAACAGGCAATCAGACTGATTTTCCCACATTTATGGCATGTGGGAAACCATTGGAAGTTGCAATATAGCAGTGGCGTTAACTAATGACAGACAATTTTAATACAGTACTGCTTAAATCCAGTACAATGTTGCACTAAATGTCACTTATCACCTGAGTACTCACACTTGGCACTTAAAGATAAAATGCAGTGACTGATACAGGGGGTTGCAATGGTTTCAGCTGAAGCATAAAGTGTGCCCTTGAATTAGTATATGGAGTAGGCTCAAGCAAAAGAACTTTGTAGCTTGCAGGCTAACAGCCAATGTTAATTCACTAGTTATAACTTTTAATGCCTCACTGGCACTGCCTCTCAGTGTAGTCTACTGTGCCCACCCCTTCAATTAGAATCAAGCCCCTTTTCTTAATTTCTAATCAGTCGAAGGGAAGCCACACCAGCGATGGTCTAAGACTATCAATGATATAAAATCTAATAGCTACAGCATTCAGGTAGGGTCCGGCTGCTAGCAAAAAATGAGATACTGTAATAGAGCAGTCGTCACAATACACTCTAATAGAACACGTGACACTCTAATAGAGCATTCAGTAAAGAATAGCTACTGTTCTAATTACACTGCTTACTTTAAGCCATTACATCTGTGGTAATTGGATTGGATTCAAATAATATTACTTTTCAAAATTTCCAGTGAGTCATCTGTATGGCATTGCATTAACTGGGAAAATTCATCATGTCATGAATTATCAATTACGATCATAAAATAAACTCACTTTCAGATTATTTTTGTATCATGAAAGTAAAATATTAGCTACTCAATTAATTGGTACTGTAGTACAAAATTACCAGGATATATTTATGATGTTAACAAAAAGCAGAAAGGGACTTTGTAAAATCGAGGGGTCCAAAACTCCCTTGAAATCTCGTACAGCCTCTTTGAAATCTTGTTGAAATCTCAGCTCAGTTTGATATCTTGAAAAATTGCTGTAAAATTCCATATATTCCCTGTATACTGCCATATATGCACGATCATAAGCGTTATACCATAAAGGATCTGCAACTTTTGTATGGCTCCTAAAGCCAAAAAATTTTACACGAAAATTTTCCATATTTCTCTGGATACTAATGATAACGTGATCAATCTATTCCAGATTTTATGATTTTTTTTGCTGTGAAATCTGAAATCTTGTTCAAAAATCTTTGAAATCTTGAAAAAAAAGTTGAAGATTTGAAATATTTTTTCCAGTTTCAGACTCCTCGTGTAAAGTAGCCTCTAGATGTGACTTTTCAGAACATCTATTTTCAAAAGTTTCCCTTAGCTTGACAATCTGATGATGCTCAGTTGAATTTCTAATTTAACCCCCTCACCGTCAAATTTGTAGAGGCTCCAATCTACTGCTTCTAAACTGCTATAACTTACAAACCATACAAGATAATCCTATAAAACTATATATCAAATTACTCGCTACTGAACAAGGAATTGGATTATCAAGTTGTTTTATACACAACGGCAACCACAAAGCCATTATATAACTCTAAAGTGCAAAAATCGGCCTACGTGAAACCACACGTCAAATCTTACAGCTTATCAGTCTAGTACTGTTTATAATAACACAATAAGCATCACTAACCTGTTGAAAGTTGAAGCGATTATCTCCAAATCTGGTTTTCAGGCATTTGAGCAAGTGTACATGCGCATATACACACGAGGTCACTGACTCGAGATGTAAAAAAGTAGCAGCACGCCACTATAACCTATACAGTCCCTCTCCTTACTGTTTCTCTTCATCAGTAGTGCCATTATCATTTCGAAGAATTGTCTATAATGCTAGTTATCGACATCCTGAAAGTAGGCGATTACATCATCCGAGGGGTTGCCAGCACCCACACAAACTTCTAAATTGTGTACGAGATTCCTGTTCACTTAAGGGTGTAGCAGCTACAGGATAAGCACAGGAGCTACTAAAATGCTCGACTTAAGTTACAGAGTGCTTAGAATATGATCTTATGGGCATTTATATTCGAAACCGCCATATGGCAGTTGTGGCAGTGAGAGGGTTAAATATACCATTATACGACTAAGACTACAGTAGTGTGAATGACTATGACCTCCATTGCAGTCCATGGATAGTATGACCACTTAAAATCTCTGGGCTCAAGTTCTAATTCTGCACAAGAATTTCACATCAGACCCCCTGAAATCATAATTAATTTATTATGTTGTGCACCACTACATGCTATGCAGCCATTCAAATTTACCATTTCTATAGACTGATATCTACTGTAATGAGCACTTTCAACACTTACAATGTTTATTCTACAAGTTCAGCTAAAATTATTGTTACCAAATACAATCTCAGAAGGCTGAAAAATTTTGGTTTGCTTTGCCGTCTGTATGCCAGCTTTAGAATTACCACAGCATGTTCTCGTTGAGTTGAATCCTCAAAAACATTTAATATCTCATGGATGCAATTACACACGATCTTGAAATTTGGCTCCTTTGTAGTACTGCTTGACCCGCTAAAAATATTTCAAAATCTCTTTGTTCAAATGTTTGACATAATATTTATGGCCAATCAAAATTTTCACAATGCATTTCCTATGGGGAAGCCATATAAGTACAGTATCCATTACAGCCCTTTCCCGAACTTGTTATGGAGCCAAACAGTACATGTCTGTTGTTGACACCTTTGCTTTTACCAATAATCATCTGGTTGGCTGAAATGTTAGCTCTGTTGAGAAAAAATCCACTTTTAATTTTTAGCTGTTTTTCAGGATTCAGCTCAACATGAACATACTATAGAGATGGATAAAAAACAGGCAGATATTAAATAGTGCATGTGACATAAAGTAAGTTAGTATTTATTAATTCAAAATTGCAACCTTACACTTTAAAAATAAAACGTGCTTTGCACACAAAAGCGTTGTTATGGTGCACACTTTGAGGCTAAAAGTGTGCACTATGACACTGTTGTGTGTACAAAGCACACTTAATTTTTAGAGCGCAGAAGGCTAATTTTTCAAACTTTCCTGTGGGGGCATGCCTTCACACCCCCCAGTTAGGCTTTGTGCACTTGCTGAGTAACTCCCATACACTGATGCCCATCTGAGCAAATCTTAAATCTGTTCCTGTAGCTTAAACCTGAAGCCTCCTCTGAAAGTTAAGATCCACCACTGAAATTCATGCATCAATTGAAATTATTATAGCTTGAATTTAAAAGTTTCAAGTTAATTATATAGTATTATACTGACTTACACTTGCTTAAATGGCACTTGCACCCACTGATAATTAATTATTGGTATTGTTGGCTGGTTTAGTTATTAAACCTACTAACTAATAAATAGCTCATGATACTAGTGTGTCGTGAAGCTAGTGTACCACACCGTGAGTATATTTACAGGAAGAAACACAGCATGATTTTCATGCATACATACGTAGCTCCATGCTCCCTTCTCAAAATGAAATCCTTATTCTGCAAACGCCCACCTTTGGCACCCCACATACCAAATTTAGGCAAGATTGCCTAATGCAATCTTGAAATATAGCACCCCACATACCAAATTTGAACGAGATTGTCTAATGTAATCATGAAATATGAGCAAAAATTTGGCTTGATTTCTCTTCTTCGCTTTTGGGGATTCAAGGGACTTAAATTATTCTTTTCGCACACTTTACAAAAACCATTATCAAAAATGCAAATGCGTAACTTGATTTTCTTGACCTTTAGTACACTTTGAGAGCATATTGCAGCACAACCACGAACCAAGTTTGGTGCAAATCTGAGAAACAGTCATAGAAGTATGGATGATTATTTGCATAAAAAGGTCGACTTGTTGTCACACCTAAGGGGTAAACCGCTTATGGGAATAACTTAAAATCAGTATGCGTATCGATTAACCATCTAAAAGAAATCACATTGACAACTATAGAGGTACAAGGCAAAAACCAAACAACTGTAAATCGTGGGTTAAAATACTCTTACAGAACAGTCACTGTGGGGTAAAGAAAACTTACCAGTGTTCGAACTAGGGAGCTCCATACTAAACATCCAAATGCTTAACCACTAAGCCACTGCTATATATCATGGCTGTTTATTTTACTTAATTTCTACTTTATGAATGAAATTCTAGCTAAAATCTGTTCAATAGTAAAAGTTCATAATCTACCAATGGAAAATCTAGCCAATTGCAATCTGTACCATCATGGCTATAATATTGCCTTTGATTTGGTGGAATACTAGAGAAGTTACAATGGTACTGTATTGCAGAGTCTATTTGCAATACTCTAATAGAGCACACATTTTAAGAGGATTTCTAATAAAACACTTGTTAAAATTAATGTTCTGTGAATGCTATACCACTAGGGACCTGTGAGAAAAGAACAATCAAGGTATACAGTACACTACCATTAAGACCTAGTCGCATTAATTGCCATCATAATCATCTTGCAACTTATCACATTTTGCATGAAAAATCAAGATACTCTAATAGAACAGTCACTGCAAAAGCCTACTAGACAAATAGTACAATCATGTATGTGACCCGGTCTGCGAAAAGGGCTCTTATAGCCTTTCCAATTATCCATGTTTGGCTAATCATAACTCCTAATCTACTAAAGCTATCAGCATGTAATTACACCCACAGCTACTGCCAGGTTAGGGTTGTTGAGTGACCAAATTGTAGGCTTGTACCATATTCACCAGTCAAGTTATGGGTTACCATATATATGCAATTGGAAAGGCTATAAGAGCCCTTTTCGCAGACCGGGTCACGTATGTTAACTTCAAAGGAATTTACTTTGCTATAAAACACTATCATATAAATACAGGCACTATAGTACAACTCTATTATAGCCATTAACAGTCAAGTACAAAATTATAGAGCAATTATCACTTTTATCAGTATTAACATAGATTCTTTGGCTTTGGTATCTGATCAGTAGGTATTTTTCTGTATTGGTAGTGTACTAGTTAGACTTATATTATCATTGCATCTGGAGATAAGATCAACGATTTCATGATTTATGTAAAAGCAAACCTCAAAGCCAGTTTATGGTTGGCTTTGGGGTATATATTTAAAACAGAGAAGAGGGAGGGAGGGCAAGGATGGTTGTAGCTTCTGTGAAAAAATTTATGGGGAGCTTAGCCCCCTAAAATTATCTATAGCTGTGCCTCAATAAGTCTAATAGAGCAGTCAAGATTGAGACTCTAATAGAGCAGTCACAGTATTCTTCAGAAGAGTGGTGTAGCAAGCTATGCATGTAGTGTTATAAACAAGGAGATAATTATGGTGGAGGGCAGCTATTGTTAGCAAGGAGCAACCTTTTTTTTGGTCTTCAACCTACAACTAGGCCATGTTATCCCCTGGCTACACCCCAACCCCCCCATAAAGGTATCTCCACCCCTGATTTAAAATACATAAAGAAGTGAAATCTATGCCATTATTAAAATGTCTTATCATTAACATCATTGCAGCCATTTCATGGCCACAACCTTGATTTCACAAATTTTACACCCAGTCTTTTTGAAGGCCGCATACTTTTTATAAAGTTTGGCTGTTTTTGCATGGATTTACTTTGCATTCAAAGCTGCCATATCAAGACACACGGTAGTGTGTCGTGCGACCCAAGAAGCCGGCGCGCCACACTGTGAGTATATTAACAGGAAGAAAGAAAACGAGATTTTCACACCTGTGTAGCTCTGTGATCCCGTATCCGATTAGAACCAAACTTGCTACAGAAGTGCCGGCCAGTTAGGGGGTCTACATACCAAATTTGAAGAAAATCACTCCAGCTATTTCCGAGATACTGTACGAGCGACTTCGTTCTTCATTCGCACACCTCACAAAATCCGCCATAAAACACCAATGCGTGCTCTAATTAGGCTGAACTTTGGCACACTTAAAGGGCTCATTAAGGCAGATGTCAGTACCAATTTTGGTAGGAATCCGAGAACATTCACGGAGTTATGACTGATTATTTGCGTAAAATAAGGTCGAACTTCTGTCACGCCCACAGGGTAAACGCCTTGGAGGAATGAGTTGCAAATTGCTAGAGGAACTCACCTAATATCGGACGGGCTCCAAAATCGGACGCGATTACTCGAGCTACAACCGGAATTTTCGAACAACTTATATGTCTTTAGATAGTACACGGCAGTGGGACTTTGCACACCAAGTATCAGCTTTCTCGGCTTCTTTGTCTGGTAGCAGCAGACCTGCAAAGTCATTACCAATTAAGACGTATAATCGGAAAAAAAAGTCGATTCACGGACACTCACCGTCTACAAATCAGACTTACATCCAATCAACAGTTTTATGTGTTCACTTTGTAGGTGAACTCATCTACTTTCTAAATATCCCCAGTTTATTTAATCAAATTCTTTTAATCACGAATTACAAATCAAATAAAATGAGATGTCACTGGAGTAATAATCGCACCATAAATTTAAGTATACGGAAACTTGGTTAAGTATACGTTTACGGGAAATGTGTACCGTATACTTTCACAAACACTGTTTACGTTCGTATACTTAAGTTTGTTTTTTTTCTTTTATAATACAGTTATAATACAAATTACTCTACAACTAAACTACAAACACAATTAATTACAACGGGGATTTGGGGAAAGGAAAATCAGAGTCCTCACACTGCAAAGCCCAGTTCCGTAAAATCATACGGGTATTGTTCGTCCATAAAGAAACAATAGATCTTGAAACATTTAAGAACACTGTAAGTAATATAATATAATGTGTGATTGTAATGCTCATTAGCGTGTTGCCCCTAGTGGGCTTTACTAATTAACAATAATAATAGAAACTGACAGTTGTTGTAACAAATGTTTACGAGCCTGTTTGGTTGATGCACCACTTCTGGCTGTGGTGCATCAACCAAACAGGTTCGTAAAAATCCGTGTACTTAAGTTCAATAGTGCGATTATTACTCCAGTGACGTCTCATTTTATTTGATTTGTAGCTAATTCGTGATTGAAAGAATTTGATTAAATAAACTGGGGATATTTAGAAAGTAGATGAGTTCACCTACAAAGTGAACCCATAAAACTGTTGATTGGATGTAAGTCTGATTTGTAGACGGTGAGTGTCCGTGAATCAACTTTTTTTCCGATTATACGTCTTAATTGGTAATGACTTTGTAGGTCTGCTGCTGCCAGACAAAGAAGCCGAGAAAGCTGATACTTGGTGTGCAAAGTCCCACAGCCTTGTACTATCTAAAGACATATAAGTTGTTCGAAAATTCCTGTTGTAGCTCGAGTAATCGCGTCCGATTTTGGAGCCCGTCCGATTTTAGGTGAGTTACTCTATGTAGATGGACTAACCACCGTAGGATTGCCTTTTTGTGGTTTGATATGAATCGAGGTAAAGATCATGGAGATATGACACAAAACCCAACCTGTGTCACATGTACGCGATCGATTTTATGAATAAGAAACTATTAGTTTTCACACCTACCAGGCAAACCGCTTAGAGCGATGAGCTGAAAATCGGTGTGTAGCTGGAATAATCATCATAGAAAGTCCTTGCAGTAGTACAGAAGAATCGGATTACAAACCACTGAGTTATGATTCGAAAGGCAACTACGTGTAGTAAATGCGAGATCGAGATACTCTAATAGAACAGTCACCCTAATAGAGCATTCAGCTACGTTTACAACTTCCTCCTTTATAGAATTATATTACTTTGCAAGTTATTCTGTACGGAGTTCAGCTACAAACAGTTAATCTGATAGACAATTCAGCTACAAGCAAGTCACCCTGTAGAGAGTTCACCTAGAAACAAGTCACCCTATAGAGAGATCAGCTAGACATATCAAAACATTTGTCAACTTTTACCATACATTATAAAAATCCGTAACGTAAAAAAATACGCAAAAATTACATCAACTGCTAAATACGGCGCCATAACTTCCGCTTACGTTCATTTACGAAGATCTACTATGGCTCATCAGTATCCTTAATCAATGGCGATTCGAGTGATATATAGGAGTTTGTGAAGTAACTAAGAGAAAAGGCAGGATAGAGCCTTGTATTGCTAGATTATGTGCTCAGGTACGTAATAACTTAGCGGGAAAAAAAACAGTTTTTCGTATGTTTCGCAATGTAACTCTGTACAACAATTAGTTAGGCACTTACTTCGGGCGGATTCTTAATCAGCAAGTATTTATATGTAGAATGATACCAAGTTTAGCGAATTTGGTTGAGGGGGGTAACACGTTGCTTTTTTGGGGTTTCCCCACCCGAGTAATTAAATTCTCCATAGGAAATGGTATGGGGGCACGTATTATGTTGTAATCAACAGTAAATAATTGTTACTATGGTAACGATAGATGGTTATTTCAGGTGGAATCGTGTAGAGCAATTCAAGAGCTTTATTTTGTTGTATAATGTCCTGTAGAGATTATGGGTGCTAATGGTTGCTTTTTTACATTTTAGTATAAAATCCATGAATTTTGCATGGGGGAAGAAATAATGGCTGCCGGCAAGGTTTTTCAACTAACTGGTTTGGCTAAGCTATGAATATCAAAATGACGTGGAGTTGATTTTAAGCTTTACATAATTAATAAGATGTAATAGTAAAACTTGATGTTATAGAAAATTTTGTTTAGACCGCTTCGGTTTACAATTCCCAATAGAATGTTTTGATATGAAGAAGTTACCTTATAGCGAGTTCAGCTACAAAGAAACCATCATGTAGAGAGTTCAGCTGCAAACAAATCACCCTGTATAGAGTTTAGCTATGAACAGATCACCCTGTAGAGAGTTCAGCTAATAACAAGTCATCCTGTAGATAGATCAGGTAGAAGGATCATGTTGTAGAGAGCTCAGCTACAAACAAATCACCCTGCAAATAGTTCAGCTAGAAACAAGTCACCCTGTAGAGAGATCAGCTAGAAGAAGTTACCTTTAGAGAGTTCAGCTACAAAGAAACCAGAGTTGAGCTGCAAACCCGTAGAGATTTCAGCTACAACCAAATCACGCTGTAGAAAGTTCAGCTACAAACAGATCACTCTGGAGAGTTCAGCTAGAAACAATTCACCCTGTAGAGAGATCAGCTAGAAGAAATTACCTTGTAGAGAGTTTAGCTACCAAGAAACCATCATGTAGAGAGTTCAGCTGCAAACAAATAACCCTGTAGAGAGTTTAGCTATGAACAGATCACCCTGTAGAGAGTTCAGCTAGAAACAAGTCACCCTGTAGAGAGATCAGCTAGAAGCAAGTCACCCTGTAGAGAGATCAGCTAGAAGAAGTTACCTTGTAGAGAGTTCAGCTACAAAGAAACCACCCTGTAGAGAGTTCAGCTATGAGCAGATCACTCTGTAGAGAGTTCAGCTAGAAACAAGTTGCCCTGTAGAGAGATCAGCTGTAAAGAAACATATCAAAACTAATGTCAAATTTACCAGATTCTGCAAGGTTTTTCCCGTTTCCGGTAAAAATTACACCAACTTGTAAACAAACCACTATAACTTCCGCATACTTCAGTTTACGGAAACACCGTTTGGTTTATCGAACTAGCTAATGTCAGGCGAGTCCTGTGGTATATTACATTTGCTCTGAGATGAACGGGAAGGGCAGAAAGAGCCTTGTTCTAGTGAATTACGCATATCAGGTACGTAACAAAATGCTGTAAAATTACCAGTTAAACACTCAGTATGGGTGGATTCTTAATCAGTACGCTTCAACACATACATTGATACCAAGTTTTGGGGATTTGGTGGAGGATAACAGCCTGTACTTTTGGGATTTGTCCACCAGCGTAATCAATTTCTCCAATAGGCTTTTGTATGGAGTGCACATTATGCCGTAATCAAGAATTAAGGGTAAAACTTAGAATTCTGTGAAAAAGAATTTGACGATTGAGGTTGTGTACAAGATTGAGATACTCTAATAGAGCAGTCAGCTATCTACTCTAATAGAACATTCACTGGAAACATGTAGTTGGTTCTGTTATGGAATTTTTCCAAATCTGCCTGCACCTATACATACAATGAAGTGCACTGGTCTGTTTAAAGGGCTTCATTCATCTACTTGTGTAGTTAATATGTATGGCAATACTTAATTCAGATATACAATTTCCATTGAAATTGCTCTCAGATTTGATCTTGTATTGTTCAAATTTCAAAATTTTCCACTTCAACATTCGTATTCTAACATGCATCTATTCAGTGTTGTGCAATTGTGAGAGGGATGCATCATGTACTTGATTGTCTGTACCTTCCCAAACTTTTCCATTAGCAAATGCTTCAGAGAGCCATACCTATAATCTAAAGGCAGTATACAAAATATCTACAGGTATGAATTTTATGTGGAAATGTCTCCAAATTGCAGTATTTTAGCATCTATTTTTCAAAATTTTCCTGGGAGGCATGCCCCCAGACCCACCTAAGTGTGCTTTGCACACCTCTACCCAAGAGATTAGTACCTTGAGTTAGCCCCCCCCCCTTTTATAAATCCTAGATCCGCCCCTGTGACCATCCTGTAGAGAGTACAGTTAGTTACAAACAAGTTACCCTATAGAGAGATCAGCTAGAAACAAGTCACCCTGTAGAGAGAATCTTGTAGAGAGTTCAGCTATACCCAAATCACCCTGTAAAGAGTTCAGCTATATTTCAAGTCACCCAGCAGAGAGTTTAGCTGCAAACAAGTTATCCTGTAGGAAATAATTGGCATATAATAAATATATTATGCAGTTTGTATAGTATTACTGATATAATCACATAGTGATTTAATTTGCCATACATTAGTCTCAATAGTAGGAGTGCAATTAATCCCAAATCGCATGGCCTTGTTTCTGTAATTGCACTGTAAAGTAGCCAATAAAATAGCGGAATAACAGAAGCCTTTTAAGTGCAACAAGAAAGTGATATAATGAATAGCCAATCAAAGAAGCTGACAATAGAAGCCTTTTAAGTGCAGCATATGTAGACATTTTGAGTAGCCAATCAGAATTGTTGACACATGAAGCCTTTTAAGTGCAACAACAAATGATGTAATACAAAGAAGGATGATGCAATGGCCACATAGAACTGGATAGATGTGTACTACAAACCACGAAGGGTGGTCACTATGTGATTAGTAGGCAATCACACGCATTTTCGTGCAATTATGGAATAATTGTACTCGTAACAGCCAAAATTGCACTCGGCTTCGCCTCGTGCAATTTTGACTGTTACTCGTACAATTATTCCCTAATTGCACTCAAATGTGTGTGATTACCTATACAAATCAAAAATAGTTAAAGTAATAAAAATCTGCTTTAAATTTTAATTATGATTATGATTAAATCTTTTTCTTCTTCCTGTGGTAAAGAAAAAAGATACAGTAGGTTCAAAAGCCCCAAAGCCGGCTTTGGGGTATACAAATACAAAAAGAAGTGATATCTAATCCAAAACAGCCAAGCTGTAAAAAAAGAGTGCGGCCCTCAAAAAGGCTATGGTGAAAAAAAGATGTGAAATCCAAGGTGGTGGCCAAGAAATGGCTGTGATGGTAGGTTAATGGTAAACATTTTAATAACGACAATTTCAGGTGAATTTTGTACCACTTGGTCTTGGCACAAAATTCACCTGAACTGTCGTTATTAAAATTTTTACCATTAACCTACCATCACAGCCATTTCTTGGCTGCCACCTTGGATTTCACATCTTTTTTCACCATAGCCTTTTTGGGGGCCGTACTCTTTTTTTTTACAGCTTGGCTGTTTTAGATTAGATACACTGTATGCACGCACAAATCCACCTATAGTACAATAATTATTTCCTTGTATATACTTGTTTGTTCATTTTTTCTAAAATGATTATGACTGGTAAACCCAGAAATAGTGCATCAAAAAGAGAATGACACCAGAAATAGTATTATCATAAATAAGCAGAAATTTTGTTCAGAAGAATATTTGGCATTTGCTTAATAATTGTTTTGCATTTGGCGAGAGTTTACTTTGACAAAATGGTGATCAAATGAGTGGAGTCCTACATGTATCCAATTGTTTAGTGCCTGTGTACTGGCCTGCTTACTAGAGTTGTGAAATGGGTGACGGAGATTAATTTTCATAGCCAGTGCAGCAACCATCCAAAAATGAAATGAAAATAATGATGGGGAACATTCTTCATGCAAGATCTCTGCTGCATGTATCTTCAGTGGAGGAGTAGGACCCTAATCTGCAATTATACAGACAGTCATAGCATTGTACAGGCTAAAATTCTAAGCTTCAGTACAGGCTAAGGTTCAGTACATTGATAGCAAAAGTTTAGTACAGACTGTGTCTCCCATACCGTTAAAGTACTGTAATTATATCTGGCTATCCTTCTAACTATCTCACTAGCTATCTTTGACAAGTTTAATGAAGCTCCATTTGGTCACACTTCTTTTTGACAACCTTCAATACTTAACGAGCTTGCTAGATACAGCATTTTGCTTCTTGCTTGATCTCATGTCTGTTCAATCATTTAAAAATATTAGAAACACTAATAATAACTAATAACAAAACATGGCAAGATTTTAATTTGCCAATTTTGAAGGTGTCTGCCAAATCACCTATTTTAATTCAACACCAAAATTTCAGCTCATAATAATAATATCAGGGTCACTCAGTGGCCAGGGCTGTACCCCACAGACCCCAGGGCTGGCTACTTACAGTAGTGTTGCTGTTTGTTGAAACCCCTTGAAAAATCCTTGCTCTTCCCCTGAGTCTCATTATTGCACTTATAGGATGTGCCACAGCAATCATCATTAAACCACACCACATAGGTCCCTGGTCTTTGACACTAGTTTTACTTGGAATTTTTAAACTTTAAGGTACATAATATCACTTGTACTAATCAGTATAAATATATGTACAAACAAACACTACATATAGTCAACAGCAGATGATTATTTGTGACTATCCCTTTAGCAGTGAGGATTCACATTCATTTGTAACTACTATTCTATATGATATCTGGGATGGTATCACTTCATTTTTTCATGTTACTTCCAAGTAGGTATTTGATATTTTTGTTTTGCAGTACATGTACATATCTCATCTCTGCATACATTTTTGGTCAACAAGTATGTAATTGAATTATAATGGTGTATTATGGTGCATTATCATTAACATCATTATAGCCAAACTTTTGATTTCACAACTTTTAACCCAGACTTTTGTGGGCCGCACCCTTTTGTACAGCTTGGCTGTTTTTACATGGATTCAATACTCCAAAGCGAACCATATAATGACTTTAAGATTTGTTACTAAGTTTCTTCTTATCAGCAAGAGAGAACCATCATTCCTAACTATTTACCCTGGAGTATATATGGCCATGCTTGTTGCAAATGCCTCTATCTAAGCTGGTTAATAGTACCATGCGTGTGACTTTGTGTGTGGCGCACACTCCATCTTCTAGTAAAATTTTAACTTGCAATGATAAATGCGTAATCTAGGGCATGAGGCAGTTATCAAGTAAATCCATTAAGTCCAGTTCCATCAGGTATTAATAACTGAACTGTCCAAACAATCTCTTTCTCCTAAACCATAGATATTGCTGTATGCCTACTGATCATAAAATTTCTATTTGCAGGTGCTTGTTCCGATCATGTGATTAATATCAAGTATAAGAAAAAATAGGAATTTTAAACTAGAGTAAGGACAATGTAGTATCACTGCAATAAAAAGCACTGGATCAGAGTAATATGTAATGTCCGGATACTGCAAAACAATAAGAAGTGAATATCCCTATTGTTTAACAGTAGGAATATTAACTTCTTATTGTTTTACAGTATCTGGTAGGGATATTCACTTCTTATTGTTTTGCAATATCTGGACATTACGTACTATATACTTTGATCTAACTTGTTTCAGAACTTTTTATTGCAGCGGTACTACATTGTCCCTACTCTAAATTAAAATTCCTAATTTTTCTTATACTTGTTTTGTGAACTTTTTGTCAATTCATCACTAGTATTAAAATTTAATAGCTATCCTCACATATGTAATACAATTCTAGTTTAATCATATTGATAAGGTGATGATCTACAGCGAAATGAATCTTATACATACAGGTTATCCACTTACATTTCTGAGCTGCACCTGATATATACACACCAAGCACCAAGGTCTGGTGTAGTCACCAGACTAATTCACATACAACAGTAGTCTACTTTCATACATGCGATTTGTGCATACCATTCTACAAGTATTCCATCTCCTGGTGGCAGGTGACTTCTCGTCTACAGCGGAGCATAGCTCACTAATCTACCCGCCTGGAACAGAGACACATGTATTCCCATTATGTTGGTGCAATAATGTGCACTCCCAGAGGTCAAAGCCATACTGTGCTATGGCCATTTTAGTATATGGAAGGATAGAAGTAGCACAATAGTGTACTTATTATTATGGCTATCAATATGCCAAAGGTTTCTTCTTAACTAAATTCAAAGTATTTCTGTGACAAAAGTAGGGTTGTAGCTGTAGTCACTTTTCTACTATGCTTATCTTAATGCATCAAGCAGGCAGTCAAGAATTCCATTGAATATTTTTAAAAGGCAGTGGATAGACTGAAAGTCAGTTACGCTATTGAACCGACAGTAAAACTTAGACAAAAAGGCTTACTAAAACGAAAAAAATACAACACTCATCGTGGAATCGAGCCCTGGACTACCGGTACATTAGGCCAGTGTGCTACCACTGTGCTACAGCTGCTAGCTACCCACCTCCCATATGTTTCTATCTTATAAATGTGCTGGACTCAATAAGTAAGCTGTATATAGTAAGAAGAACGTAACCTAAAGGTGAAGAAGAAACCAAAGCTGAACCTGACCCTAACCCTAATGTTAATACTACTTATCGTGTGCCCTAAAGTTGACTCGGGGCAATTACTATATAGACATGTGCCCTAAAGTTGAATACTGAGGGAATACCAACCCTATCATACACTAGTTATTTGATACTCATGTAGATGGATGACTGACAGTTATTTTGTGTTATCCGTGATTATAAAACCTTTTAGTTCAGTAACCACTTCCTTTTAAACAATTCTATACCAACTAGACGAAAACTTTTTAAGTCGATCTGAAGGAATTTCTTGGCTAGATTTTACCCAACATATACTGCCATGTCATTATGAGGGGCGGGTTTTTATCACGGGTTACACCTACAGCTTCATCATCCCTACTATACAGTACTATCATACTGTATGATTTGACCATCTCAGCAAAACCTGACTTGTTCACACAATTTTTTTTCTCAGCATTACCTGTAGTGTCCAAGGAATGGATCACCAATGTTTCAGCCTTCTGTGGTGAGTAGTTGTGTGCCTGATATATAGTAGGAAGAGCAAGATAATCGATTTGTATAGAAACTATACTGAAAATAAACTACAGGTGCTTACAGTCGCAGCCATAACTTCCATTTGGATTAGTCTACAATGATGCAATTTAGCGTAAAATATTCACCATGGATTGGCACATCAGCCAAGGTATAGTGTTAGCCCTGTAGTCACTTGCGCATATGGATATAATTATAATAATAATAATAATAATCTATACAAAACAGCCAAGCTGTGGAAAAAGGTGTGGCCTCCAAAAAACCAGGGTGAAAAAATGTGAAATCCAAGATGGCGGCCAAGAAATGGCTGTGATAGTAGAATAATGGCAAAAATTTTAATAACAACAATTCAGGTGAATTTGTCTTGCCTTCTCCTAGGATTCGAGACTAAATTCACCTGAATTGTTGTTATTAATTTTTTTCCATTAACCTACCATCACAGCCATTTCTTGGCCGCCATCTTGGATTTCACATTTTTTCACCCTGGACTTTTTGGAGGCCACGCCTTTTTTCACAGCTTGGCTGTTTTTTTTTGTATAGATATCACTTCTTTTTGTATTTGTATACTCCAAAGCCAGCCTGTGGCCAGCTTTGTAGTCTTTTACTTATCTTTTTCTGCAGAAAGGAGGAAGACATCAAGACCTGAATTCTATGGATATTTTTTATAATGATGTAAAAATTAATACTGTATGAAATTTATCACATGTCCTCTCTCCTACAGGTAGACTACTTTGTAGCAGAAATCTCCACAAGGTAACTTGTCTGTAATCTGAAGTCTAAAGGGTGACTTGTTTGTTCCTGAATTCTCTACAGGGTGATTTGTTTGTAGCTGAACTATCTATAGGGTGACTTGTTTGTAGTTGAACTCTCTACAGGGTGACTTATTTGTAACTGAACTCTCTACAGGGTGATTTGTTTGTAGCTGAGAGCGACTTATTTGTAACTGAACTCACTACAGGATGACTTGTTTGTAGTTGAACTCTCTCCAGGGTGACTTGTTTGTAGCTGAACTATCTATAGGGTGATTTGTTTGTAGTTGAACTCTCTACAGGGTGACTTATTTGTAACTGAACTCTCTACAGGTTAATGAAATAAGTTCAGACAACCAACACCCTCTCATAATTGTGCAACAACAGGTGCATGTTAGAATAAAAATGTGAAATTTGAATGATATGAGATTTAATCAAAAAATATTTTCAGTGGCATGTGTATACTAAAATTTAGTATTGCCTTAAGTATAGATGAATCAGTTATTAATGAAGGCCTTTTAAATAGACCAATGCGCATTCATTGTATGTATAGGCACATCAGTCTTTAGGTGCAGACAGATATGGAAAAATTCCATAGCACAACCAACTATTGTGTATCTGCTGAATGTTCTATTGGAGTCATTAGGTGACTGCTTTATTACAGTATCTTGATCTTGTGCACCTCCAATGCTGATCCCAGTGATCCGGGCTTTTGTTGTATAACCTTTAGCACAAATCCAGTGATAATTCCTTGAATAAATGGGGTTATAAGTTGGATTTAATCAGTATTTGCACTATTAGTGATCATTATAACTATGCTAAGATAAAATTTCATTATAATCTTCAGCATATTGATCACGTAAAGTCTAAAAGTGAATGGAGGGGCTTCAGCCCCCAAAGCCCCTCCCCTAGATCTGCCCCTGTAAGCAGTTTACCCTGTAGGCATGACAACATATTGGTGTTATATTATGAATAATCGCTAATAACTCCTTGACTGTTTATCGTATTCCAGCAAAACTTGGTGCCAAGATATGCTTTTATACCCCTTTTGTGTGCCAAATTTCAAGGTAATTGGATATTGTTTTCACGTTTTATGGCAATTTTTGTAAGTGTACGAAAAGACGAAGAAAAAGAAGAAAATAAACTAAGTCAATTTTTGAAGTCTCATATCTTGAAAATACTTGAAGCGATTTTGCTGAAATTTGCAATGTGGAGTACTGATGTTGGTGAGCATGTCCACAGCAAAAGTTGTCTTGTTTCGTAAAGGCATCATGGAGCTATAAATACATGTAAAATTGCATTTTCTTTCTTCCTGTCAATAAGCAGTACTCATGGTGTTTGTGCAGGCTTCTTGGGCCACATGACTTTTGCAGCCCTTAGAGTAAGGTCTCCATGGTACGCTGGAAGATCTCTGGTGCAGAGGTGACATCAAACAGAAGGTAAGCATCGCGATATAGACCTCGGTGGGTATTAATTGTAACATACTCTTGGGATGACTCCTCTAATTGCAGCTACTGATAAGCATGTGATAAATCTAGTTTTGAGAAAAAAAATTCCACCTGACACACTTGTAAAAAGCTCTTCAATTCTTGGTAGTGGGTAAACTTCATTCTTTGCAACACTGTTTATAATCAGTTTATAATCCCAACAGATGTTCACTGTGCCATCTTTTTTTAAGACTGGAACAACTGGAGCTGCCCACTCAGAGATCGCTGAAATGCATATATATGCTACTGTTGCTGTTGCCCAGCATGCCTACTTTAACCTGATGAGACTCAATAGGCATTTGGCATGCACAATTCTTGTGTATGCCACATAGCTACTATCCTTATCCTCTTACTCATATTTGTGACCCACATTATGATAGCCTATCCCTTGAGCTCAATCATACTGGTTCTCCATGATTTCTCAGTTGCTCTTGATCACTTCAAACTAAGCATAGGCAGCCTAGCTAGTGTGCACATTTGCTGCATCATTAGCATATAACTGAGTACATAACAGTTAGGAAGTCAAATTTTGGGCCTGTCATCTGGCTCCTTGCACTCAAACCACAACTATGCAAGTAAAGGGAACAAGCTTTGAGGCTTCCCCAGTTCAATGCATGCCATTCCAGTGAAGCCATGGCCATTAAATAGTGCAAAGCCTCTATTGGTGGCTTTCACAGAGTCTGAGATTGGCTGCTAGCAAAACCAGACTCATCAACTCTCAAAAAAGGTAGAGTGGAATATGATAGTTCATCAAGCCAGCAATCCATTTCTGGTGAAAACATGAGCTTGATATTGTGTGCAGAACTCTCTACAAGTGATTTGTTTGCAGCTGAACTTTCTACATGGTGGTTTCTTTATAGCTGAACTGTCTACAAGGTGACTTCTTCTACCTGATCTCTCTACAGGGTGATTTGTTTGTAGCTGAACTCTCTACAAGGTGATACTTCTAGCTGATCTCTCTACAGGATGATTTGTTTCTAACTGAACTCTCAACAGGGTGATCTGTTCATAGCTGAACTTTCTACTGGGTGATTTGTTTGCAGCTGAACTCTCTACATGGTGGTTTCTTTGTAGCTGAACTCTCTACAAGGTAACTTCTTCTAGCTGATCTTTTTACAGGGCATATTTGTTTGTAGCTGTGCTCTCTACAGGATGATTTGTTTGCAACTGAACTCTCTACATGGTAGTTTCTTTGTAGCTGAATTCTCTACAATGTGACTTCTTCTAGCTGAACTCTCTACAGGTGATTTGTTTGCAACTGAACTCTCTACATGGTGGTTTCTTTGTAGCTGAACTCTCTACAAGGTAACTTCTTCTAGCTGATCTTTCTACAGGGTGATTTGTTTGTAGCTGAATTCTCTACAGGGTGATTTATTTGCAGCTGAACTCTCTACAAGGTGACTTCTTCTAGCTGAACTCTCTACAGAGTGATTGATTTTTTTTGCAGCTGAACTCTCTACATGATGGTTTCTTTGTAGCTGAACTCTCTACAAGGTGATTTCTTCTAGCTGATCTCTCTACAGGGTGATTTGTTTGCAGCTGAACTCTCTACAAGGTAGTTTCTTTGTAACTGAACTCTCTACAGGGTGATTTGTTTTTTTTGTTGTTTTTTTATTTTTTTTTATTTTTGTTTTTTCCCCGGGGTAACCAGCACCCCTTGCCACCACCCCTAGCACTAGATGTTGAAGTGCTAGACAAAAAATTGGACTGAGATTAAAGGGAGCAATTTAAATAATTAGGGGGAAGGCACCCGACCCTCTGATAGTACAAGGTCAAGTGCCCTATGGCTGATGGGACAATCACTGTGGGAGCGCGCCCCCCTAAGGCACGCAATCGCTGAGCGGAGCAACGAGAAGCTGATGCGACAACGTAGCCAAGATATCACGCTGCTGTAGGGAACTTCTCTCTTCAGGGACAGTAAGTAGGCTAGACGTTTGTAAAAGATGTTGGTACATCCACTGATTCCACCAAACGTTGAAAAGACTAATGGAGTAAATGAACCCATCTCAACCTCCCTAATCCTCTGCTCATATTTCCTACGTTTCTCCTTTTCAAATCTCCGATACAATGAAGCCACTGGTGTAGCACGGTATGACGAAGCAGTTGGATTAAACACCTTAACATTAAAGAAAGCCTGTTGGTGGTGACCACCCCAGAACCCAACAGCTGAAACATCCAATCGTGCTCCATCCTCACGATTTGCAGTAGCGTATGTGAGTGTTTCACCAGAGAGAGACTGTAAAGGGGGCTCAACACACACATCAGTACAGACTTCTGACAGGATGGCAGCAGTAAAATCCCTAAGTTCGTTGTGCCGAAGGGTGGGGTAGCCACCTGTAGGGCAGTTCATGGAGTGGTCCATAGAGAATCCTTGACCACAAACACACTGGGTTGGCAAGCCAGATGGGAGCCACCCATAGCGTAAGCAGAGAGCATCACGGAAGGCACCCTTATGCAGAGCAAAATCATGCTCCTCTACAGGCAAAGCGGAAAGCCAAGAGGAGGCCCCTTTCTCGCTAGACAGTGCCACAATCCTCTGCAGACCAACTGGTAATGATTGACACAAAGTGGCAGCGACCTCATCATGCGCTCGATGCTTCATTCGCACAACTTCACACTTAACCGAGCGTTGGGCCTCCAAGGTGTCAATGCTAAATGTTAGCTCCTGCTGAACAATCAAAGCAACAAGCGCAGAGGTAATCTTCACAGAAGAATCAAACTCAGCATCAGAATGAGATTTGGGATCACAGATACCAAGACCACCCAGTCTAACAGGTAAGGAAAAAAGAGCCCTCTCCACATCACTAATAGATCTCCCAGTCAGTGCGGGCAAAAGTTGAAGAGAGATGATGTCTTCCAGTGGTTCGAGAAGGGAGGAGATTGCTGGGATGGTACGCACAAAATAGGTCCACTTGCTACACAAGCCATGCGTAAATGCAGCATACGCAGCATGAGGGTGAGTTTTTGCAATATTAACCAGCCGGCGAACACAACGGGACCATGACTCGACTTTCTCAGTAATGTATGCCTCAGTAAAGGCGCGGGAACCAAGAGCAGCTCCAAGATGACGTTTGCCCTCTACAGTGATGCTCACTCCTGTGCCAGCAAACTGTTGTTTGGCTTCATCTAAACGTTCTGGTTTAACAATCAACCATGTCTTCGCAGCATTAGGAAAATACCCATACATGAAGCCAAGGTCATTGAGCTTACACCACCAGTCATGCAGGCCCCGCAGAGTGCCCCCAGCCGTCGCATCATCGGCAAACCAGACTTGTGCCACATGGGGATCCTGCAGTGAGGCAATTAATGGTGTAACGCTGATGGAGTACATAGCCATGGCTAAAGGATCGCCTTGTGTGGTTCCCTCAGAAGAACTGAGGGAACCACAGAAGGCGATCCTTAAGAACTGAGGGAACCACACAAGGCGATCCTTTAGCCATGGCTATGATTTGTTTGTAGCTGAACTCTCTACAGGGTGATCTGTTCGTAGCTGAACTCTCTACAGGGTGATTTGTTTGCAGCTGAACTCTCTACATGATGGTTTCTTTGTAGCTGAACTCTCTACAAGGTGACTTCTTCTAGCTGATACAGGGTGACTTGTTTCTAGATGAACTCTCTACAGGGTGACTTGCATGTAGCTGAATTGTCTATCAGATTAACTGTTTGTAGCTGAATTCCGTACAGAATATCTTGCAATGTAATATAATTCTATAATGGAGTAAGTAATAAACGTAGCTGAATGCTCTATTAGGGTGACTGTTCTATTAGAGTATCTCGATCTCGCATTTGCTACACGTAGTTGCCTTTCGAATCATAACTCAGTGGTTTGTACGCCGATTCTTCTGTACTACTGCAAGGAGTTTCTATGATGATTATTCCAGCTACATACTGATTTTCAGCTCATTGCTGTAAGCGGTTTGCCTGGTAGATGTGAAAACTAATAGTTTTTTTATTCATAAAAATCGATCGTGTAATTTTGACACAGGTTGGGTTTTGTGTCATATCTCCATGGTCTTTATCTGAATTCCTTTCAAAGCACAAGAAGGCACTCCTACGATGGTTACTCCATCTACATATCAATTTTCAACTCATTCCTCCAAAGGGTTTACCCTGTAGGCGCGACAGACCTTCGACCTTATTTTACGTACATAATCGATCATAACTCCATGAATGTTCATCGGATTCCTACCAAAGTTGGTACTGAGATCCGCCTTGATGCGCCCTCCAAGTGTGCCAAATTTCAGCCCTATCCGAGTACGCATTCGTGTTTTATGGCAGATTTTGCGAAGTGTGCGAAATGAAGAAGATGAAGAAGAAAAAACGAAGATATTAAAACGACATTTTGTTCGCTCGTATCTCGGAAATGGCTGGACTGATTTTCTTGAAATGTGGTATGTAGACTCCCATAACTGGCCGGCACGTCTGTAGCAAATTTGGTTACAATAGGATAAGGGATCACAGAGCTACATAGGTGTGAAAATTGCGTTTTCTTTCTTCCTGTTAATATACTCACGGTGTGGCGCGCCGGCTTCTTGGGCCGCACGACACACTATCGTGTGTCTTGATGTGGTACATTTCGAGGGGGAAATTTTTTACTGATTTTGCGGTTTTGGGTGAACTATAGCCTAAATATTTTGAGAGGCAAATTTTTCGAGGTTGAGCAGTGTTGCTGAAAATAAATTTTTCGCGGATTTGCAAACACTCCCAAAATGTATTAGATTATATGGAGGTCTAAATATTTCAAGGATAAAATTTTTGCTGGTAACACCCAAAACCGCAAAATCAGAAAAAATTTCCCCCCTCAAAATATTTAGGCTATACGGTAAACCCACAACCTTTGCTGATCCTCCAGGCTATGATGCTTATCAACTACACAATTGGTGACCCTGACATGTGTTCATATGCTGCTTCCGTTGGCTAGGTAATAATCTTCTATCTTACTGTCCTGGAAGAATACGTGACTTGGTACATACTAAACTGCAAATCCCACTTCTACTTTGGTCAAATTTCAATCTGCTTGGAACCTTGTTTGGAGCAATTGGTACTAGAAGAATCCAAGTAAAAATTATGGACCTTATAGGCATTTATTTAACATTACACCACAGAGCAGAGACACCTGGGATTAGACTACTCAAAGCCCATGGGTTTAATTGATTTTGTGATTAGAAGTATATCACATCAAATTATTTACTTACTCTAATAGTGTATAGTGTATTCATACAATGATGGCAATTATGCCTAAGCAGTGCCTTTCGAAGTTATTGTTTGTGAGTGAAGTACGTACCTTCACAAAAATCCAAGTTACTACTTTTGTTAGCAGATCCTTTTGCAGTATAAATAAAAGGTTATTGTACTTATGATAATGATACGAGCAATCAAAATGAAGTGTGAAATTGTATGGCTCCATAATGTGATAAAACTATCCTGATTAATCAGGGCATGGGAAACAGCATTTAATTGACTAAATTTCTCGGCACTGATTTGTCTTATTATTAGGTAAGTGAATTGGTATGGATAAAGATTGTTTGTCTCTAGTATGAAGTTGAAAGCTTGTCATACGTTTGTGAGCTAAGGTGTTAAAAATGGTACAGATCGTGTAAATTACACTACATGCAAATAACTCACAGTAATGGTTGCACTTATTTATCAGAATGTGTGGGGTTTTTACTTCCTTGGCTGTGTGACTCACAACTGTGAGTATTGATTTGTCACTAATGAAGTTTTTTCTGTTCCAGCCACAAACAAACTGATCCTCAGAAAGATGCTGAGATTGCTGATCTGAAGATAAGGTTGGCTGCTGCCACTGAAATGCTCAACAGGTCAGTAAAACTTTGTGTTTTCTTTTAACAGCATTACTAATAAAATTTTATTGGAAAGCTTTGGTATAGTAAGCTAGTTCAATCAAAAAATTATCTATCTGTAAGTTCTATCTAATCCAAAACAGCCAAGCTGTAAAAAAAGAGTGCGGCCCTCAGAATTAAAGGCTATGGTGAAAAAAGATGTGAAATTCAAGGTGGCGGCCAAGAAATGGCTGTGATGGTAGGTTAATGGTAAACATTTTAATAACAACAATTCAGGTGAATTTGGTGCTGATTGGTCAATTGGCACAAAATTCCACCTGAATTGTCGTTATTAAAATTTTTACCATTAACCTACCATCACAGCCATTTCTTGGCTGCCACCTTGGATTTCACATCTTTTTTCACCATAGCCTTTCTGAGGGCCGCACTCTTTTTTTACAGCTTAGCTGTTTTGGATCAGATTTCACTTCTTTTTGTATTTAGGGCTTTTAACCTATCATTTTTTTCTTTACTACAGGAAGAAGAAAAGATGAAGCAGGGTGATTTCTTTGTAGCTGACCTCTCTGCAAGGTGATCCATCTAGCTGATCTCTCTACCGGATGACTTGTTTGTAGCTGAACTCTCTACAGGGTGATTTGTTTGTAGCTGAACTCTCTACAAGGCAACTTCTTCTAGCTGATCTTTCTACAGGGTGATTTTTTTGTAGCTGAATTCTCTACAAGGTGATTTGTTTGCAGCTGAATTGCTGAACTCTCTACAATGTAACTTCTTCTAGCTGAACTCTCTATGGGTGGCTTGTTTCTAGCTGATCTCTCTACAGGGTGACTTGTTTCTAGCTGAACTCTCTACAGGGTGATTTGTTTGTAGCTGAACTCTCTACAAGGTAACTTCTTCTAGCGGATCTTTCTACAGGGTGATTGTTTGTAGCTGAATTCTCTACAGGGTGATTTGTTTGTAGCTGAACTCTCTACAAGGTAACTTCTTCTAGCTGATCTTTCTACAGGGTGATTTTGTAGCTGAATTCTCTACAAGGCGATTTGTTTGCAGCTGAACTGCTGAACTCTCTACAATGTAACTTCTTCTAGCTGAACTCTCTATGGGTGGCTTGTTTCTAGCTGATCTCTCTACAGGGCGACTTGTTTCTAGCTGAACTCTCTACAGGGTGATTTGTTTGTAGCTGAACTCTCTACAAGGTAACTTCTTCTAGCTGATCTCTGTACAGTGTGACTTGTTCCTAGCTGAACTCTCTACAGGTGATTTGTTTGCAGCTGAACTCTCTTACATGGTGGTTTCTTTGTAGCTGAACTCTCTACAAGGTGACTTCTTCTAGCTGATCTCTCTACAGGGCAATTTGTTTGTAGCTGAATTCTCTACAGGGTGATTTGTTTGAGCTGAACTCTCTACATGATGGCTTCTTTGTAGCTGAACTCTCTATTAGGTACCTTCTTCTAGCTGATCTGACTACAGGGTGACTTGTTTGTAGCTGAATTCCCTACAGAATAACTTGCAATGTAATATAACTGAGTAAATTATAAATGCAGCTGAATGCTTTATTAGGGTGACTGTTCTATTAGAGTATCTCGATCTCGCATTTGCTGCACGTAGTTGCCTTTCGAATCATAACTCAGTGATTTGTAATCCGATTCTTCTGTACTACTGCAAGGACTTTCTATGATGATTATTCCAGCTACATACTCATTTTCAGCTTGTTGCTCTAAGCGGTTTGCCTGGTAGACACGAAAACTAATAGTTTTTTTATTCATAATAATCGATCGCGTAATTTTGACACAGGTTGGGTTTTGTGTCATATCTCCATGGTCTTTATCCCGATTACTTTCAAACCACAAAAAGGCACTCCTACGATGGTTGCTCCATCTACATATCAATTTTCAACTGATTCCTCCAAGGGGTTTACCCTGTAGGCGTGACAGACCTTCGACCTTATTTTACGCAAATAATCGATCATAACTCCGTGAATGTTCATTGGATTCCTACCAAAGTTGGTACGGAGATCCGCCTTAATGAGCCCTTTTTGTGTGCCAAATTTCAGTCCAATCCGAGCACGGATTCGTGTTTTATGGCGAATTTTGCGAAGCGTGCGAAATGGAGAAGATGAAGAAGAAAAAAAACGAAATTTTGTTCGCTCGTTTCTCGGAAATGGCTGGAGTGATTTTCTTCACATTTGGTATGTAGACTCCCCTAACTGGACGGCACGTCTCTAGCAAATTTGGTTCCAATCGGATAAGGGATCACAGAGCTACATAGGTGTGAAAATTGCGTTTTCTTTCTTCCTGTTAATATACTCACGATGTGGCGCGCCGACTTCTTGGGCCGCACGACACACTACCGTGTGTCTTGATCCTGTAAAAAAGGCTAAAAGCCTATGAATATGGATAATAAAGTAAAGTTACAACAATAAAAGTAGTAGCAAGAGGTATGGATGATGTTATTACAACATAACTTTGTGGGAATATCCCTACATTGGCATAATATCTACCATCTGTTTAATACAAAGTAGGGATGTTCCCACACATCTACAGTGTACTGTAATACTGCGTTTACAGTTAGCGCGGTTGTGCAAACCGGTTTATGAAATTGTGACATCCCATTTATGGGCACGTGTTTATACCACTATACTGAAGCATGCTAGCTAGAAAATGGCATAAAGAAGGACTCTGTAAACGGTTGGATAGGAAGAAAGACAGCGGCGAATTAGCACGGTTGTGCTCTAGAAATGGTTTATGGCTCATACCAGCCATTAATATCCCTTATAATATCCATTGTAATGTGGTCGAGACCCAAAAAGTAATTCTGTGCTCTTCCTGCTATGAAGTATTAATTGTTCATTTTTGATATAGTGTTTCTTTATCTATTTAAGCTTTATTTGATTTAACATCTAGTGGGCACATTGAATATAGAAAATCTAACCGAGTCGTGCTGGCACAGCAGATTTATAAGGGTTGACCCAGTTTGGTTTGGCTCAGTTTGTAGGGTGTTTATGGTGTAGTGAAAGCCGAGATGAGTCATGCCAAACAAAGCCAGCGCATGATATGAATCAAGTGTAAACGCAGTATAACACTATAATCATACAGCTTGTTTCATTGCTATTTTATTGTTGAAACTATACTTCATTTTAATTATTGTTAATTGCATAAATTTGTTAACGTTTTATTATAGCATATGTATGTGTGGCAGTTCTATTATTTGGTGATCATGACTGCTTTACTTAAGTATCTCAATCTTCTATCTACCCAATAGGTTGAGGAGCATGGTTAACATGTCTTGTTTTGTTTTTTCAGCAAAAGTGCAGCTGATTGTAGAAGGGGAATGGTCTTCTCTCTTTACACTAGAACTGGCAAAGCTATACAGGCATACAAAATTGGAATTAGTATTGTAATATCAGTAATTAGTGCATCCTAAAACCAGAAGTGATGCCAAGACTAAAGTTATTATACTCTTTCTAAATGCTTTTGTAGTGCAGTGAGGAAATTCTTGCAGTGGGTGATATCTGTAAGGCATTATTGTAGGTTATTACCTTCACTCCTTGACATGCTAAGGTAGATGCTTTCAACAGTACTGCTATTTAGTTTGTACTAATGAAGATTGTTCAGACTTAAGTCCTTAGAATACCCTAGAAAATCATGATTTATCATTGAACCAATCACCTTTACTATTATCAAGAATAATAATTTTATTTTTGTTATTACAGTGGCCCTGATTTAATGACTTCAAGGTATTAATTTGTGAGTCCTTATAAACTGTATGTATTTCCTTAGTTAATGCTACACCTTCAATAGTAGCCGCACATGAGTGGTGCTACAATCGATTTCGAAAATAAAAGCTAATTAAACATAGTTTTTGAACATTGTCAGTCGCTGCATCAATTTTTGGAACTAAAGCAATAAATTGCGTGGCATTTAACCAAGTAAATATGGTAATTTGTTATCAGATTATGTCAATGGGGTAATTGGATTTCAATAAATATAGTTTTGTTCACAAAAAGGGAGATTTTCATGTTGCAGCAACTTACAAACTCGTCAGCTTACAAGCTATTGTGGCAAAAATTATAAAGGATTATCTGTAGAAAATATAATGCTGCACTGATATGTAAATTAGCCAATGTTCAAATTAACTGATTATGGAATACCGATTGATGCTGATTCCGATAACTGATCCAATTATGTACCATGCAGGGTAATTAGCATTTACAAATAGGTAATGTTTTGTGTTTTCCACATTTCAGTGTAATGTAGTTATTGTGAAATGAAATATTAAGTTGTTGTACAACATGTAATCTTTAAATAATATAAATGGATGACGCAGGTCATGATGAGTTATGACAGAATCATTGTAGCATACATACATAGCAGAAGTTGTTGTACAACTTGTGATCTTTAAAAATACGTATTACAAAATTCATGATAAGTTATGTAACAGAAACATTGTAGCATAGGAAAAGTTCAAAAGTGTTAATCAGTCAGTACTGATAGCTTACACTAACTAAAAAGAAGTTCTTCTTCACAAACATTAGTGCGTCAACTCCCTCTGGGGCAAGACAGTTCCTATTCTAATCATAAATATCACCTGCAGTTGAGAACAAGCATTCATAAGCTACTGAAGTAGTAGGTGGTGTCAAATACTTTCTAGCCAAGATTGAAAGATGTGGGAAATGGTGTACATTGTCTTTCCACCACAAATGTGAATTAGCTCAATGAAATGGTTTCTTTAATATTGTTCAACTTCAGTATCTCCAATGTCCCTTGCAACACATGTTCCAGCCTCTTGCAAAATTTCAGAAAAACATTTTAAAATTTTACTGTCATTCTTTATCCTTTTGGAGAAGGTAGTTGTGTGACATCTTCGCGTGAAAGCTCTGACATTTTTGTAATGAACAGTTGACAAGTTGGAGACTTTGCCTCTGCACTAGAAAAAGATGTCTTTAAAAGTGGATGTAGTAGTGTCACAACAGCAAGAATATCTTTTTCCTCTACACCATCATAATGAACATTCAATGACTGAAGCATATCAGCTTTCACTGTGCGGACTCCCTGTCAGAATCATCGTTCTTCTCCAGTGTCAAACATAAACCTTGGATGAAAGGAATTATCAGTGATACTGATGCTGCATCACAGGAAATAGACTTAGTGATTTCTTCAATGTAGCTAAGAACTTTCACTACCTTAAAGCTGCTGAATATCCCTGTACTTAATGGCATAGGCTGCAAGTGCCATTTTTTTTCCAAAATAGCATCTAGCATATGATACGTACTGTTTTATTTTATAGGTGTATCTTGTTTTGGGTAACGGAAGATTGCCTTGAGTGATCTTTAAATGACTATATAGGCTAGAGGCGAATGTTTAAAATGACCCACAATATTGCAGCAAATGGCTAAGGCATTATAGCAGCTCTTTAAGAGAAGATTCCACCATGTATAACAAGCTGCACTATATGGGCAAAGCTTCCCAAGTCTTCAAAACCACCATCACTCATAGCCTTCACCATATTTGACGCATTGTTTCTAATTATCAAGTGTTCCATGGGCCAGTATATTGTGGTATTCATGAGATGAAACTTCTCCAGTGTGTCCAACAAGAAGTTGTGCATGCAGCACAGCTTCCTTGTTTATTAAGCCAGGGCTTAACAAACAGTCACAGTCACTACTCTCGTCTGTGCTCCTGATGTCAGTAGTGAAGTTAAACCACTCCACAGATTGTAGCTCCATCCTTCCACAATTCTCAGTAAGATTGTCTTTGTGCAATATTTTTGACTTGGAATGTTATAACGTGGCTCCATTTCCTTTAACAACTTTACGAATCCACTATTGTCTACTACAGAAAAGAGTTGGCTATTCAGAGCTATCATTTCTACAAGACGGTGAGTAATTCGTTGAGCATGAAGATCATTAACATTCCACGTCCTTATGCAATCTTCAGTTTCCTCTAGCAACAATTACTTAGGCATTCTAGCTTCTTTAGAGGCATTTCAGGCTTTCTCTTGCTCATACGTCTTAAGTGTAAAGAGCAGATATCTCGAGGAGGGAGAAATATCAAGACATTCAATACAACAAATTTAGTTCAACATCTCAGGAACATGAACAAGAGTTTGTTACATTCCGCATAGTAACTGTAAAATACCCAAAAGTTCTAAAACAAACGTGTGCTCTTACACATGCGCATGTAAATTTATTATTGGTTACTTGATTGCCATAACCGATTTATCCAATTTGCTAACATTGGCCAGATTCCAATGTTGTAGCTGATTATTGGTGCAACACTATTATTTTGAAATTCTGGAAAAATCTAACCATTTCAGTGATACACAGTTTGGATTTCATTCCCATCACTCAACAAGATCATTGCGCTATTGTCTGCTGTACATGACTGGAATGTTTACAAAATAAGTGTACATTTGATCCTTTATAATACCTTCTGCAGTATCTAGGCATTGATGATAAGCTACAGTACTGCAATTGATATGCACCTTTTTGACACATAGATGGCAGTGAGTTGGTTCAGATTAAACAAGAGTTAGATCAGAAATTCTTCAATGGTCTGTGTTAAGCCAATTATTGTTTTTGCTATGTATTGACGAGTTACAAGTACTCAAGTGTTTATGCAGATGATGTGCCAACTTGTACAGGGAAACTACACAAGAGTGACTGTCAATTGTTACAAGAGGACCTTGATCACATTTGTGATTGGGCAATCAAATTATAGCTGTTAAGACTCTGTACATCACTGGGACCAGATGCTCATGACTGGGTGCTCACTGGGTCAGAGTAGTCAGTGAGAATACCGTCTACTACAGAAAGGCTGTTGGCTGTAACATGGGCACTTGTGATTTGCCTGAAATATATGCACTTGCACAGGGCCTTCATGCTTGTGCATATATTTCAGGCAAATCACTCGTTCCCATGTTACAACTACTACATATATATACACTAGTATTTTTATAAAAAATTGTTAATATATAAATGAAGTAGGGATCTATGCAATAAAAAGTAGTGAAATAATTGTTATAGCTAATGTGCCAAAGTAGGAACTTTCCCACTGAGCTATGCTGTAATACCATCATTCATCTACTGGTAAGTAAACAGCTAGATTGTTAAGAGGTGTGGTCTCTGTATTCTATTGCTATTAGTCTACCTAGATCTTTAATTGATGTATGTGGTCGCGTGAATGGGATCCCAATTGCAAAGTTACAGATATCTAGTTATTATAGTAGTGCCAGGAATGAAGCATTTCTGAAATCCAGCTGTGATATTGTTGATATGGAAAATTAATGCCTCGA
The DNA here is from genome assembly GCF_963678975.1 of Dysidea avara. NCBI lineage: Eukaryota > Metazoa > Porifera > Demospongiae > Dictyoceratida > Dysideidae > Dysidea > Dysidea avara. The sequence goes on from NC_089272.1 coordinate 61,351,961, forward strand.
TATGGTTTCGTTGGATGAAGGATGAAGAAGACAAGCAGAAGATAAAAGAAAAGGCAAGGCGCAGAGGGCCTGCACCCGTCGGAACCCCAAAAGGCACATCCCACTGGTGAGTTTGTCATTGTGGCATAAAATGGTGGCCATGCGCTGCTTCGTTTGGCTTCTAGCCTTGCGACTGGGGTCAGTGAGGCAGTGAGACTGAAATTCAAGTTTTGGCGATTTTTAAAAATTCTATATCCGACCACCTGTAAGCATTTTGTTATATTTAATGCTGTATTATATATTATATGGACTAATACTATTCTGTAAAGGTGATTTTCGTCTCATAAAATGTCTCTATGATGATTTGTAAAGGTGGAATTTTGGGCGGCACACAAATTTTTCAGGGTGATCCCTACTTAAACAGTACTACCATACTGTTTGATATAACAAAATAATTATTATTAATATTTATAATCTTTCTTGATTATTGGAATCATACAGTTTAGCGAGATCTGTTCTCTTAGGCAAGAAAGCTATTTTTAGTTGGAAAAATACACTAGTATTTTAAAAATTTTGACCAGGCTTGCGAATATAGGGCATGTGGGCACACAAAATTTGTATACTTTTTAAACTTTCATGACTCATACCTTTTTATGTAGTTATCATGTGACCATGCAATTTTCAACATTTATTAAACATTTGGTTGGCTGTATACTACAAATGGCAGAATGAAAATGTTCCATTGTAGTACTGAGATACGACTTGTTATGTGATAGAGTGTAGTTTGCACCCACATGCCCCATTTTTGCAGGCCCGGTCACAATAATTATTGTTAATTTAAAAAGGAAGTAGGGATCTATGCAATAAAAAGTAGTGAAACAAGAGATGAATGATGGTGTTACAGCATAGCTCAGTGGGAAGTCCCTACTTTGGCATTGAACAAAATAATAACAGCTAATGTGCGCCAAAGTAGGGACTTTCCCACTGAGCTACATGTATGCTATAACACATCTCTTGTTTCACTACTTTTTATTGCATAGATCCCTACTTCCTTTTTAAATTAACAATTTTTAAAATACTAGTTTGTTTGGTTGTTTTTTGTTTTTTTTTGTGGCACAGCTAGCTACAATGTAACTTGTATTATACTTGTATTTTCCACATCTGTAGGTATGGGAAAAGCAGATACTATCACTTATAAACATATTTCCCATTTGCTCAGTGGGAAGTGAAGTTCCCCATATTCTGTGGTTATGGGCAGGCTTCTCTGTAGTTTGGGGTTCTCCTTGCTGCACTCTTCAGTAGTGTGTATCAGGAGATTGCCGACGTTCTAGATCCAAGTGTCCCTGTGTGCCTCCAGCCATCGAACTTGCTGTTGCACATCAACCTTGCTGTTGCTTGCTGTTGTAATACTATACTAATTTTATATTGCACTTGCTTCTTTTTCTTATAAAATAACTATGTCTACCAGAACAATGTAGCTGTTCTATTATACATGACTGTTGTATTAGAGTATATCTCGAGTCAGCCAAGGGGTGTGCAGCTAGCTAGCTAGACCAATAAAGAGTAAGGTGATCTTGTTTATTGTTAGGTAAATAGCTAGATTGTTAAGAGGTTGGGTCTCAGTACTCTTTCACTATTAGTCCACCTATAGATCTTTATTTGGTGGGTGGGGGCACAAACCTATCACGAACCGGATCCCAATCGTGAAGTTACAGATATCTAGCAAGTATACCTCTTATAGTAGCACCAGGACTGAAGCACTTCTGAAATTCAGCTCTGAAATAATTCTGTGGCATCTAAATATGTGACTGGGCCTGTGAAAATAGGGAATGTGGGCACATAAAATTGCCTACTTTTTCAAACTTTGATGTGTCATAACTTTGTGTCCCGTTGTTGTTTGGCCATGAAATCTTTAGCACTAATTAAACATTTAGTTGGCTTTAAACTACAAGTTACAGAATGAAACTATTCTATCCCAATAGTGAGATATGAGATGTTATATGGTGGGGTGTAGTTTGTGCCCACATGCCCTATGTTCGCAGGCCAGGTCACATATGCTGCTGAAAAAAAGCATTGATATGGAAAATTAAAGCCTCGATAATAATATGGTTTCGTTGAATGAAGAAGAAGACAAGTAGCCTGATTGAAGATAAAAGAAAAGACAAGGCACAGAGGGCCTACACTCGTTGGAACCCCAAAAGGCACATCCCACTGGTGAGTTTGTTATTGTGGTGTAAAATGGTGATCGTGTGCTGTTTTGTTTGGCCTCTAGCCTTGCGACCGTGGTCAATCAGGCAGTGAGGCAGTCAGTGAGACTAAAATTATTCGAGTATTTGAAGATTTTTAAAAATTCTATATCCAGCCACCTGTAAGTGTTTTGTTATATTTAATGCTATTATATGGACTAGTACTATTCTGTGAAGGTGATTTTCATCGCATAAAATGTCTCTAGGATGATTTTTGAAGGCAGAATTTTGGGTGGCGCACAATAGTTTCACTGCAATCCCTACTTAAACGGTACTACCGTACCATTTGATAGTAACTGTTACAACAGAGTAAAGAATTATTATTCCAGCAGAGTAGGTGACTGCTCTATTAGAATATCTAAACATCAACTTAGGCCATACCTATTGGATTTTATGTTGCACGGGCCTGACCGACTGTCTTTTTTTATGACCTGAAATGATAATCACTTGATATAGGATTACGTGTGCCAAGATGGTCAATTTCGTGTGTGCGAGTGAAAATCAGCCATTGGGATAGCTCCTCTGGGGATTAAACTCTTCAAAAGGTCGAGCTTTAATGGTGAAGATACTCTAAATGAACTCAAGAGGTTTGTTTCATTGTACAGTAATACATTATGGTGCTTCAGAACACACATATGGTTCATGCAATGTTTTTTGTAGTTGTGGCTCTTTGTATGGTAAATTTCAGTAATAACACTTGAATTTTCTATTATGTACTAATTATTATTATCATTATCAAATCGACCTACCCACCCAAATTTTCTTAGATTTTGCCCGTGCAACATAAGATCCAGTAGGTATGGCCTTATGGAAACTGTATGAATAATAGTTATATGGGCACAATGTGGAGTCTATGAAATTTATAAACCCGAAGGCCCGGGCTGTAGCGCGCAAGCGAACTGCTTTAGACTCTATTTTACATTATACTCAGATTACTTACCTCATCCATGGCTGTTTCCGCTGTTGGCTCAGCAAAAGCGGCTGGTTTTCTTGTGATAATACTAATGCCACAGCAACTATGCATGCTCACATGACAAAATTAAACACCCTCATTACATCACTGCATGTGAAAAACATGCATACTGATTGGATAAACCTAGTTTTGAGCATATGTTATATTGTGCCTGAATGCATGGAGTATATAGAAAACAAGGTGGTAATATACCAGTTATTCTTTTACAACTTAATCATTGTGCTCAAAATTACTCAGACATAATTCCCTGGATGCACACTTTCAGTGTTTCTAGGACTGCAAATACGTATTAATTTTTTGTATTTTAAACTGCTATGTTGTCCATGGCTTGTGCAGGTGTGGACGATTAATTAATAATATTGTTTTACCATACACATAATTTACTAAAATTGGACAGATGTACACGTGTTCATATGCACTCACTGTTTTACATAGAAACAACAAAACTGAAGCATATCATTCTGTTACTGCAGTGACTGGGGCAATAAAATTTTACAACAAGGTAAATACTGCTTATATTTCAATGAGCAACTGGGATTGAGAGTGGTGCCTTATCATTATGTGTAAGACTGATGTGGAATTGTTTTCCCTCCATGATTCTGATCTGGTTTTCAAAGGTGTATCAGAGCGCTACAATCAGTGTGCGTTATTGTGGCAAACTGGACTGTTGGACTAAAGCAGCAACATTTGGCATGGGTAACAATTGGATATATTTACAAAATTTTTGAGGATTTCCAGAGAGAAATGTTTTAGTGATGTTTAGGTAGATGTACACATTGCTAGGCGCAAGTTTGAAGGTGACATACAAGTGTATAACCAATGGGGTGCATCGTATGGCTGTTCACACATAGGGAAATAATATTGTTAGAAGGGAAGAGATTTCGAATTTGGTAATTAGAAAGAGTTGACAGCAGTGCACTAGCAGCCAAAAAATCTGCTCCTGAGTCTCAGCAGGAGCCTTTTAGTGCAGTGAGGTGAAAAAGATGGTTGGAGCAAGATCATTTTTATTGGCCATCTGTGTAATTAACTGTAGACATCTAATTTTCACAAAATGTTTTACCTGTACTGTAACTGCATGATTATGGTTTAAGAAGACATGATACATTTTGTTCTTGTTTTCTTACACTTTCACAGCAGCCAACTTTTTGACAATAGTACATGTTGCTGAATAGGCTAGACAGGAATAGTGTACATGTTACAGTAGTTGTATATTGGCATTAGTATAAAGGCAATGGGGAAGTGATGTGTGGCTTTTGTTGTTTGGAAAAGGAATTAGGCAAAGTTCCCTTCAGACCTTGCATTGCGAGCATAATGGGCAAAGCAAGTGTAAATGTAGATATGGAGGCTGTAATGCAGGTGTGTCTTTGGTGCAAAGGACCTGGGAGGGTTTAACTAAGTACAGTATCAATCAGAGGTAATGTTACACTCGCAAGCAGTTGACACTCGCGTAGCCAATTTATGACCCACAATTTCTTTGGAATTTGTGTGCTAACTAACTCACCACGTGTAGCCATGACACGCAAGCTGCCTCGGGTGGCTGCTCCAGTAACTGCATGCCTTCGCATGTGATGTATTCTAGTTATGCATCATGTCGAGCCATGGCCTGGATTTGAGCACTTGCGAGGGATTGTAACGTTACCTCTGGACGGTACTGTATTCCATTTTATGCAGTGAGCACTTCTCAAAAGACTGTTTTGTAAAGGACACTGCTATAGTAGCTAGTTTTTGGAATCAAGAAACAACTGAGGCTAATAGATGGAGTGATTACAAGTTCCAGTGATTTTAAGAAGACCAGACACTTCCTTCTCTACCCCATCTCATTCATCAGAAGGCCGTTTCTTATCTTTGACTTCACACAGTGAAGGGAGCTAGTCACCAAAGAAAAGACAAGCCTTTAAAAGAGAGATCTCAAGTGTTGTAGCTGCAGATTCATGCATACGTATAGTAGTGCATATAGTGAAACAATGTTGCTTTAGATTTAATTACTCATATAAAACAGATAACTGCAGACAGCTTAGAATTTAGTGATTCACAGGGAATGGCTCCATCATCATGCACCCAGCCTGAATCTAGTGATTCACAGTTGGGCAGCAGTAGTAGTACCACTGAGGCAGTAACAAAGTGTACCAATTTTGCAACACATGCAATGTCAGAGATGATATCAAGAAGTAGTTTCTATGGAGCACCCATACCTATAGCTATCTTTTATATGGCTATACATCCACACACTGAAGCTAAACTGGTAGTTCAAGACTTTGGTGTAATGCAGTATGACTTACTGTATTACATCCAATGTCATCTTGGCCACTACCATTAAATTCAAGGATTCAGTTGAGTTCTATAAGACAGACACTAACACTTCTGAAGATGAAATTCATGATACGTATGAGCCATCTGAGAAGATCATGACAACATAAATATTACACAATTGATTGATTTTTAGCATTCAAATTATTACCAATTGCTCTGATCAGTCTGGGTCAGCAGCCATATACCAGTGCTACTTGGTGTTTGATTCAGCTTTATTATTCCTTTTTGCAGTCTGTACTGCTTGCAGAAGCTCTTCCACATATTTAATCAAAATGTCCATGGACCACTATAATATCATACTATGCACTCAACACATGCATGCAATCGTGTATTTGAGTAGAGAAGTCTGCTTCAAATTGGTAAAACACCAGTGGGAAACATTTGTGACCCAGTCTGGGAAAACCGGTCTTATCGCCTATTTAAAAATATCGAGAAACGCCGGTTTTAAGTATTTAGTGTGTTGTAGCTTGTGGTTGAAGCTATGTGTACCACATTTTCACACGTTTTACACTAATCCCTTACCTTCCAGAGCATCCACTGTGCAAGTAGCCAACAACTAAGTTTCCTGCTATTTTAGATAGTTTCTAAACTTAGGTTGACTGTATCAGGCGAACTGCAAAATGGATGGGAGGTGGGAGACCTGGAAGTCGGACAAGATGGTGTTCAAAAATTAAAAAAGAAGGCGTAGGGATGAATTAGGCCAAGTTTTGGGCCATTGAGGTCTCAAAATTGACTACAATGAAAGGAAATTCACAGCAGAGGTACTTATTCAACACCACAGAGCTGTACAGCCACATACAGCCATTCCCAGGCTGACCAGAGCTACATTAAGGCCCCACACACCGCACGTACGGATCACCACTGGGTTCGGGAAAAGCAGCCAGCAAAACCAGACCACTCAAGTCTAGCTGATTTTGATTGTGGAATTAAATAGTTTATTCATGTAGCTTTGTGTCCTGGGTGAAAAATCAAATCTGTTGACATGGGCAATAAGATCAGTTTTCTCAGACTGGGTCACATTAGGTGACTTCTGCTGCCATTCTTTACTCTGGTGTACAGCCAGCAAAGGCACTGAGATTATTTTCGGTTCTCAAATGTCCAACCATCAGCATCAACGTTTTTGAAACTACTTACAGCCCTACATGTGTATGCATTTGTGTATCAAATAGTACGGTTGCACCGTTTAAGTAGGGATCGTGGTGAATGTTTCACGTGCCGCCCACAATTCCGCCTTTTAATCATCCTACAGACATTTTATGCAGCAGAAATCATCTTTACAGAATAGTACTAGTCCATATAATACATAAAATAGCATTGATTACAACAAAACACTTACAGGTGGCCGGATATATATTTTTTTAAATCGCCAAAAACTCCAATTTCAGTCTCACTGCCTCACTGCCTGTTCACAGTCGCAAGCCTAGAACCCAAACGAAGCAGCACACTGTTGCCATTTTACGCCACAACAACAAACTCACCGGTGGGGTGTGCCTTTTGGGGTTCCAATGAGTGTATGCCCTGTGCACCTTGTCTTTCCTTTTTATCTTCAATCAGGTTGGTTGTCTTCTTCTTCAAGCAGGCACTAATTTTCCATATTAACACTTTTCTGTAGACACCACAAATGGGGCACTTATAATTTTAAGTGTTGCACATGAAACATTAAGGCTGCTGAGTTGTCACTTCGACTTTTGCTAGCACCTGGACTGCAATCGACGAAGAGATTTGAGATGGACTGATACTCCACGGCTTGTTCCTCTGAACACACTGACTCAGCCACTCAGTTCCGGATGGCGAGATCAGCAAGTGATTCATGTGATTGGATAGTACTCGAGTGGAAATTGTATTACTTCATCCTGTTAGTCGAGACCATAGATATTATATGCTACGCCATGTTGAGACTAAGCTCCAGACAACTGAAAGGGCCTGTCTGTTCGAACAACTTCCGGCCGGGGTGAATAGAACGCAGACCATCGTACTGACACAGGTCATAAATCTGAGCACCACTGCTACTACAATAAAAAGTAAGCTATGTATGCTACTACGGACCTATGTGCTCCAATTTTGGCACAGTACATACTTTAATAAGCTGTGCTACAACAAAAAAAACTAAACAATTTTGCATTTTTTTAAAATTGTTAATTTAAAAATGAAGTAGGGATCTATGCAATAAAAAGTAGTGAAACAAGAGATGAATGATGGTATTACAGCATAGCTTGATGGGAAAGTCCCTACTTTGGCTTATTAGCTATAATTTTACTCAATGCCAAAGTAGGGACTTTCCCCGACTTTCCCACCAAGCTATGCTGTAATGCCATCATTCATCTCTTGTTTCACTACTTCTTATTACATAGATCCCTACTTCATTTTTATATTACCATTTTTTTAAATACTAGTAATAACACATTTTGGCAGGTTATGTTGATGAGTTGATGGTAAAAGCAACAAAGCAGTGTACAGCTGGAGACTACTTCTTGACTTTTGTCCACACCATAGTCAATTTCAGATATTACTGTCAAGTACGTATGCATTGCTCACTGAACATTGCATGGTTTTCAAAAACTGTCGGTCTAAAAGTGATGATAAGGTTTGTGTAAGTGCTTTCTCAGTATCCATTGGTTTTAATGCTGTAGTTATGTTTCCTTCATATCTGAACACACACCATGACCATTTGTCTCACATACAATAATAATTAGGTTACATACTCACAGAACATTACTGTGAAGCGCTTCTTAGTATTAGTATTGTTATCAATTTTATCAAAATGACAGGGTCGTACAAAAGGACAAGCCTGCAAACGTACTCTCCACAATTAAGCATACATATTAAATGCACATGAATTCTTCCTGCTTCTATTTCCAAACACTCTAAAATATCTCTGCATGGACTGAAGAATATAAAACATCTTCTTACTTTTTGCATTAACCATGACCACATGAATAAAGGCTTCCAGAACGATGAAACTTCCGCGCATAAAGCAATTCATGTGATTTGTCACCATGGCAGTAGCCATGTGATAGAAATGGTGGTAACTCTGATGAAGATGTGGGTGAGATAAATCAGTCTTGGCTCTACTGAACGTCTGCTTAGTAGAAACTAGTGGGTAGTACCTTCAGCATGCTAGCTACCCAATGCCTTATATGCTCTTGTATCCATTCATGCATGCCTGCCCTGTATCTATATCTAAATGAAATCACATTTTGTCTTAATACAAGGTGTAGATGTGGGAATTGTGAAATTATGCCAACTGTGGTTCAGTATGTGTGCTGCTGCTACTGTGAAGTTTATCAAACAGATAAAATTGCTGGGGCTGGTGTATGGTATATCACTGAACATAAGTTGTATGCCTGAATGTGTGGGTACTACAAACTACCTGTTTTCAGTATTATTAAAAATCAGTCAATGAATGAGTTAATAAGAATTTTGGTAGCTGGCTAAACATACATAACTTTTTCATATGCAATAATGATTTATAGTACATCAACAGTTGACAAGGGATTAAGGTTGGCTTAGCAGATCAGTGAGAGTAGTGTTGCCTGCCTGTACAGTGACAAAGATTAGTAGCAAGTTCCGTTCATCAACCCATAATATTATACAATTTCAGTATACTAAAACTGTACCTTCTTTAAACCCTCTCATTGCCACAACTGCCATATGGCAGTTTGGTGTTATAAATGCCTGTAGCATCACTTTCTAAGTGATTTGTGGCTTCTGTTAAATGTTTTAGTAGCCCATGTGCTTATCCTGTAGTGGTAACACACTTAAGTGAATGGAAACAGGAATAGCCGGTCTCTTGCAGACTATTACAGGTAACATTACTTCATCACACACTTTTCAGGAGTCAAAAACAAGCATTGTAGGCAACTATTCGAAGTGGTACTGGTAACACTAATGAAGAGAAACAGAAAGGAGATGAATTATATACGTTAAAATGGTATATTGCTACTTTTGCATGCATTGAATCAGTGGCCTTGTGTGTATATGCACATGAGCACTTGCTCAAATGCTTGAAAACCAGACTTAGAGATAATTTCTTCAACTTTCAACAGGTTAGTGGTGTTTATGTAGTAGTTGCGCCCAAGTGCGAGTACATATATTTCAGGAAAATCACAAGTGCCCATGTTACAACTGATGTATTCTACTTGGGTGACTCACCTGCAAGTGTGGGAAACTGCAGGAATGCTTTACGAATGTATTTATATGGGACCACGTGAATTTCGATTGTCGATAACGTCATAAGAGCAATGACATAACGCTGCTGAGAGGCTGAACATAAGTGTAACGACACAAGCATGCAGATCGTTTCGATTGTGGGTAAGCAATTAAACACAAGAAGCCCAAATGCGAGCTGAACAGCTCATAATGAAGCTTAAGTGCACTATAAAGTACTTACTGAATAAACTAAAGCAGTGAATATGCTTACAGTGCTATAATGCACCTATCGATGTATTGCCCCACTACCCCCCTTGGGAATATATGGGGCTATAGTGGGGATTTGACACAGCCGAATGTCAAATGCTGCATAGTAGGGCAAACCTATCGTGTCAAATCCCCACTGTTGGCCCCAGTTGCAACATGGGGATTTACTCGGGATTTGGCATAGCATAGAAAGTTACAACTAAAAATACTTGGGCTTTTAATGAACGATCGTCAAATGCCCCATAGTGGGGCAGCAGTTATGTGTCAATTCTCCCTGTAAAGCCCCACTTATGCCCGAGGGGGGGTGGTGGGGCAATACACTGATAGGTGCACAATGGCATAGTCAATTAAGTGCCACACCCAGTCACTAAGCATGTGTGACATCATGCCAGGTGTCAAAACAGCAATATAAAGATGATTCAAGTGTAATAAAGTACTTACTTTACTAGCCATGAATAAACTAAAGTAGTGAATGTGCTATCACTTTTGGCCAAATCAATTAAGTGCTACACCCAGTGTCTGGACATCACCATGTGACTAGAATGCAATCAAAACAGCAATATAAACTAACCTGTGACCTTCTTCATTCAGTAAAACAACAAACTATCTTCTTCCCCCAAGCCCATTACCTATGCTTTGGCTCACTTTTAAAACTAAAACCCACTATTGATCCTGTGAAGTGTAATTATAATTATTAAAGCAGAAGAAATCACACGGTTTCATCAAAGAAATTGGATGATTTCTGAGAATGCTTGGAATGTATTAATGAGAATAGGAGGTAGTACGTATATACAAGTTATATCCTTCCTAGGAGGGATTTAACTTGTATATACTACCTTTATTTCTCATTAATGCATTCCTGAACACTGATAGCAGTGCTATTATACTACTTATACACCTTCTCTTCCCTTTGAAGTGAGGTGTGAAAGTGGTATATATATTGTGTTATAATAAACAGTATACTAGACCAATAAGTTTTAAGATTGTACGTGTGAGTTTACCCAGACAGATTTTTGCATTTTAAAATTATATAATGGCTTTGTGATAGCTTTTGTGTTTGCTTTTTTGACAACAACTTGGTAATCAAATTCCTTGTTCTATAGAAATTAGATAATTTTATATGGTTTGTAAGATATAACAGTTTAGAAGCAGTAGATTGGAACCTCTACAAATTTGGCAGTGAGAGGGTTTTAATTAAATATTTTATAGAAATGCATAAATCATGTTTCACAATCTACATTTGTGTTCTTGAATGGTCTTGGCTTTATCTGGCATTTCATATGAAAGATGCAAGCACCTTGGGAGTCTCTGGTTTGTTGGAGTTGCTGATATTGATGGTAACCTCATCAAACTATTTTATGTGCATAACTGCACTATATTTCTCATGGCTGTATTCTTAATGTATTCTTTAGAATCATGTTTTCTATGGTAGCTTAACAGAAAACAGTTTTGGAATAATTATGTTGGGAAACATTTACCATCTTATGAAGTTACTCTAAATTTGAACACTAGTATATGAAGGAAATAGAGTGCACATATAGATAAAATGCTCGTTGTTTAGCGAATAGTTTGTCAGTTACTTCAGAACTACACAGATCAGATTGTAGCAGTATGTAAAAGGTGTGGTTTGCTGTTGTTAGTTCACCAGAGCCCTATACTTATTTTAGAATTATGAGATTCCAGTCTTTGATTAGTATCTTGCAATGATGAAATCATAAGTCCACAATGATTTGGCTACTCAAAACATACAGTGTGCACCTTTGTTGTTGAGCTTTCAGTATAATTATACATCCATATATCTGTAATTTGTTAATTGTATTATATAGCTAATATACAAGGCTTCAATACATACATGTGTTATGCAATCCTACACCTGTAGAAAATGATTTACAGCTAGTGCATTTAAATTCTCTGTAAAATGAAGTGCATTATTGCATAGTCATTGTATCACTACATTGTGGAATTACTCGCAATATTCTTTTGCCATAATTCTACAGTGGAATATATCATGTGATATATTCCTCAGTACTGTTGTATAATGTCCTGTGAAATTGTTTGTACTATATTACTGTGGTTTATCTCAGTAAAATACCATGCATAATTATACTGATTGCTTAAGAATACTCTGCAAAACACTGAATACTATTCCTCGGGGACTTTTCCTGTGATAAACCTGAGTATTAAATAATCACTGATCTGACCACATCTCTAAAAAATCAGAACATGTGCCTTACACTTAATGACCCATGACCATTCCCCTTAGCAATCTGCAATCAGTTGTGACTTTGCTGTAGAAAACTAGACATGGCAAACCATGCTCCTTACTCTATTACATAACTGATTTGAGACAAGCAGGGAAAATTGGGGTAGCGTAAGTCATCATATATCGGCCGACATCTATTATTGGTCAAAGCTGCTCTAATTATCGGCCAGAATATCCGGGTATAATAACCGGTGTTTTGTGTGATTTTGTTTGTTTCCCTGCCTCGTTTCATTGTTTTATCCGTTGTTTTTCACCAAATCGTTGCGTTATAAGGTTTGTCGTTGTACTGGGTAGAGGTTTAGGCTGTTATTTGTATGCTATTTTACAAAGAATGTGTTTTTCTAGGCTGTTTATCTGTTGGCTAGCTATAACATTTGTATTATGCCGTGTCATCCATGCCGAACAAGAAAAAAAAAGGCTTTAGAAGAGTTTCAAGTGGAAATCAAGCTCGGATAGCAATGAATAATGGTGCTAATAGTTCCAGCCAAAATCGAAGCTCATCCAGAAAGCAGTATACTCCTCTTCAAATGACATCTGCATGTAAATCTGTCTTAGAGGATGGAATTTCGGCTAACAAAGCTGCTGCTATTCATGGAGTTCCTCCATCAACTCTAAAAGATCGACTAAGTGGTCGTGTTAAACATGGAGATATGCCTGGACCCAAGCCTTATTTGAGTACTGAGGAAGAACAAGGATTAGCTACTCATTTGATAGAAGCATCAAGCATGGGGTATGGCAAAACAAGATGTGATGTTTACAGTATTGTAGAGCAATATGTCAATCAAAAAGAGGATGTGTCTTTGCGGAGTGATAAGATATCCAATGGGTGGTGGCAAAAGTTCCTGAAAAGAAATCCAAATATCAGACTTCGATCAGGTGATTCAACGGCTGGAATACGGTTAGATGCTGTAAACCCAGAGAACTTGAACAATTACTTCGATCTATTAAGAAAAGTTTTTGATGAGTTTGGCTTTGAGGATCATCCTGAGGCCATATATAACATGGATGAAACAGGAGTTCCACTTGAACCCCGACCTCCAAAAGTTGTCGATAAAAAGGGACTTTAAAAAGTTCGTTAATGTTTAGTTACGCTACCACTCACCTATTTACGTGCTCTGTTCCTCGGATCTTCATTCTTCACCTCCAGCAATCCATTGATTGAGGAGGGGGTTTGGTAAGTGCCAGGGGGCCTCATCTGCCATGGTATATGGCCTAGGCAAGGTTATGTAATTCCAGCGGGGCCAAAGTAGGAAGTACTTTTGGTTTGTTGATGCTTGGGTAATGAAAGAGTTTAGAGCAGAGAAGTGTCTCTGTCCTAAACTCTTTACAATAGAGGCATACGGGAGAACCTAGTGGATAAGGCAGGTATCCTAAGTGAGGCCCCCGGCTGTCTCTGACTCCTCTAAGGAGAATGAACGAACTGCTTATAGCAGCAGTAGGTGATGTGTTGACCTGCGGGTCACCACTAATTTGTGTCACGTGGCTTTAGCCAGATTGTGACAGCATCAACACCTGTGCGCAGGTGCCAGATTGTGATGACAGCATCAACACCTGTGCGCAGGTGCCAGATCGTGATGACAGCATCAAACACCTGTGCGTAGGTGCCAGATTGTGATGACAGCATCAAACACCTGTGTGCAGGTGCCAGATTGTGATGACAGCATCAAACACCTGTGCGCAGGTGCCAGATTGTGATGACAGCATCAAACACCTGTGCGCAGGTGCCAGATTGTGATGACAGCATCAACACCTGTGCGCAGGTGGTACAATGGTCAGGACGTGGCGGTTTCTTTCAGAGTTGTCAATATCCACTGTTGAGAGTGGCACTGTGTGAAATAGCATTGACACGTGATAGTAGCACTGAGGTCTCTCTATGGTGGTTAGCTGGTTGGTACTCTATAGCTGGGAAATGTTTGATAGTGCTCATGACAGAGAGTGTCTTCTTGTGGATGGGAGAGTGTCTCCTAATACTGATCTGGATGGGAGAGTGTCTCCTAATACTGATCTGGATGGGAAAGCGTCTCCAGCTAGCAATCTGGTTGGGAGTGCATCTCTAGTTAGCAATTTGAATGAGAGAGCTTCTCCTAATACTGATCTGGATGGGAGAGCATCTTCAGCTAGTGATCTGGTTGGGAGAGAGTCTCTAGTTGGCGATTTGAATGGGAGAGTGTCTCCTAATAATGATCTGGATGGGAGAGCATCTTCAGCTAGTGATCTGGTGGGGAGAGCGTCTCCTGGTAGTGATCTGGATGGGAGAGCGTCTCCGGCTAGCAATCTGGTTGGGAGAGCATCTCTAGTTGGCAGTTTGAATGGGAGAGTGTCTCCTAATAATGATCTGGATGGGAGAGCATCTTCAGCTAGTAATCTGGTTGGGAGAGCGTCTCCTGATACTGATCCGGATGGGAGAGGCAAGCAGCTGTTAGCAACCCAATTTCCTGATGGCACTCTGAACTGGAGGGGCTTGTCTGTGACTGCAGGCAGGATAAAAGAGCATCTCTCCTGACAAAGATTTGAACTGCGAGCATCTCTCAATAGCAATCTCTACTTGTGGTAGCAGCTGGCACGGTGAAGGAATCCAGGCTGGCACAGTGAGGAATCCAGTCAGACCTACAGCTGAAGAACTCGCAACAAAATACATATGATAGTACAGTCTTTCATGTAAATGTTTAGAGTACAACAACAACAACATTATTATGTGTCTACTTAGCTTGTTCCACTGCTTACCAGGGCTGAGCGATACTACCGTTTTAGCGATATATCGCGATGTTTTGAAAGTATCGATATCGCGATATTTTGTTATTAACTATCGTGATACCATGCCTGTACATTACTGTCATTAAAATTCCATTTGTTATGCAGTACTAGGCTAAGAATTCTTGTAAATGATAAAGTCCACCCATCTGGTTTCCCCTGCAGAGAGGTGTGAACACCATAACAACCTCAAAGCATGTGTTACAATAACTGTTACTGTAAACAAGGATGATAGTGGCTAGTCTGTTATCACCTATAAGGACTTCCTGCAGGAATGCTGAGCGATATGCTATGTAGCACCAGCTATGATTGACTTATTTGTTAGTATCGTGAACTATTCAGTATAGTGAATAGTGGCTTTAGTATCGATCGTGATACCAAAATAGCAGTATCCCTCAGCCCTACTGCTTACACTACATATGTATGTAAGTACCACTATTGACAATGGGATGCTGACTAGAATTTTTAACTGCCAGCATACCATGCCAATTAACATAGAGTACCTGTGTGTAGTGAAGTTTGTGAACTGTTCAGTGGGTAGGGACAGGGTGGGAAGATTTGTTACAACAGGTATGAATTACAGCCAACGTGTTCTGCTCACTTTGTTGCGCATGCGTTGTTCTTATTAGAGCCCACTGTTGCATGCTAATATTTTGGGTACTTGCACAGCCTACGCTTCACAACATTAACTGTGTTTAATAACTTAAACTTTATTTAATGTTTAGTTACGCTACCACTCACCTATTTATGTGCTCTGTTCCTCGGATCTTCATTCTTCACCTCCAGCAATCCATTGATTGAGGAGGGGGTTTGGTAAGTGCCAGGGGGCCTCATCTGCCATGGTATATGGCCTAGGCAAGGTTATGTAATTCCAGCGGGGCCAAAGTAGGAAGTACTTTTGGTTTATTGATGCTTGGGTAATGAAAGAGTTTAGAGCAGAGAAGCGTCTCTGTCCTAAACTCTTTACAATAGAGGCCATAGGTAGGTCATGATATGTATTATGTATATCGTGATCTACCCCCCCCCCCCAAGCATCAAGGTTATTTATTTAGACCATGCAATGTGCAGAAATGATGATGGTGGCAACATCTAGTAATATGCAAGATAAGCTATGCTTGCAGCATACAGAAGATGATGATGATGATGTGCAAGCTGAGCAACGGTGACATACAAAATAAAGCAGTGGCAGTGACATACGTTGGTATATGGACAAGCAATGGTGACGACATACATATCAAGCAAGTGTGACAACATAAACATTAGAAAGACATAACGTACACGCAAACTAACATGCAACTAACAACCCAATGGTGTGCCCCGTACCAATTGCCTGGCAAAGTTGTGGAACAGATCCTAACCATAGAACTACAGATATATGACGAAGACACTGTATCGTGTACACATTAGAGCAAGCACTGTGTTTTGCAACAATTCCTGTTGAAGATGTATAAGTTGAAGTTTCCTTTAATGACAATAAAATGGACTTTTCTTTGGGACTATTATAAGATTCAAGGGGTATGGTGTGCAAGAAGCTGGCACAACACCGTGAAACTACTATGCAAAGTTCTAACATGTACTTGGCTGCTTTTCAACATACAATTTATGATAACCATGTGTTTGTGTTGTTGTTTTTACAAAGCAACTCTTATTATTTCACATTTTACTGGAGGTGTACCAATAGAGAAATTTCTGAACCGATCCAATATAAAGCGATATACTGAGTCAGAACACCGATACCGACCCAATATAATAAAGTGCAGCTATACATTTAGATTAGAGGAAACTGAGAAACTTTAACTTGCCATAAGATACACTTAGTAAGTAGTTCCAAGTCCTAACAATCA
Source organism: Dysidea avara (assembly GCF_963678975.1). Lineage (NCBI taxonomy): Eukaryota > Metazoa > Porifera > Demospongiae > Dictyoceratida > Dysideidae > Dysidea > Dysidea avara. The sequence goes on from NC_089272.1 coordinate 61,368,743, forward strand.
CTGCCAATGGTTGATTGCCTGTGGTGGTGTGGCCTCAATTAACAGCCCAGACCGTGAGGCAGCCACAAGTTTATTTTTTATTATTATTATTTAGTGCGTGCTCCCACCAAGATAAGTCCAAATCACTCCGTATTTTTAATGGCTTGTAGAGATGGCTGGTTGTTTCAAGCTGTGTTTCTAGTTTATTCATCCCATGGTTACTTTAATTTTTATTTATTTATTTTTTTATTTATTTATTTATTTTTTTATAGCTCTCCACTATGATCATTTTTGTATGGTTATAACAAAGAATGTTTGCTATGCGCGTATTTTTATGGCTTCTCGTAGCGTAGCACTTCTTTTCAAGGATAAAACTACTGTTTCCCCAGCTTTTTTTGGTATATAACAGAGGGTATAATGCGGCTTTACCATGGCAAAGACTATTTCGGTATATTATATTGATTTTGGCGGCTATATTGAGACCAACCGATATTGGCAAAAGACAAAATCGCCATATTGGCCACTGATACGATGTACCGGTACATCCCCACTGATTGTATGCAAATATATACAGTGTGTGTGGGGACAGTGTGAAAGATTATACTAGTACACCAATTGGTGTTATACTGTTGCTTACCCGATGCAGCATCTTGTTTGAGGCCGTTTCGCGATAGTCGTGGTGTTTGTCCTCGAAGATTCTGATTGATGCCCACCACGTGATTTCCCAGCATTTTTGTTGATTAGGTGGCGCCCGACGAACTGGCTATGGTATGAGGTGGAGCTGTAGTTACTGTTGGTATTGAGTCCAGCGGCGTCGGAGCTGTCCCAGGAGACCGTGACACCGTGCGTGGGCCAAGGTAAGCAACTTGTAGAAACGACCCTGAAGGTGGCTACTAGCATTGTAGTATCGCATCTTGTCGCATCGTCGTCCTGTCCGGAATACTTGTTCCTTTAGGCGGCCCTTCCTCCGGCGTGACAAAGCTCTTCGCTTGCTCAATCCAGCAGTCGACCTTCCCAAGGACGACGACCCTCCCTTTCCTCAGCCGGCGATAACTACGAGTATTCATCTTGAAGATTAAAAGCCACTGTAACTGGCAAGATTTGTTACAACAGGTATGAATTACTGCCAACGTGTTCTGCTCACTTTGTTGCGCATGAGTTGTTCTTATTAGAGCCCACTGTTGCATGCTAATATTTTGGGTACTTGCACAGCCTATGCTTCACAACATTAACTGTGTTTAATAACTTAAACTTTATTTATCAAGCATCGGGGAAGAAGGAGCAAATCACTGTAGTTGGTTGTGCTAGTGCCACTGGGCAATGTATTCCACCCTTCCTTATCTTTGCTGGTAAGCAAGACCATCTCTGGACTAGAAATGAAGTAAGTGGATCATGATTTGCTGTGAGTGAAAAAGGCTGGATTGATCACGAGCTGTTTTTCCACTTCATAAAAGACCATTTTCTTGCTCATGCTGTACCTCACCGTCCTTTGCTGCTTATCTTGGATGGTCACAGCACTCATTTTGATCTACTGTCACTTCATTACGCGAAAGAAAATGGAATAATCATTTTCTGCCTCCCACCACATACAACCCACGAGTGCCAGCCGCTTGACTGTAGCCTGTTTAAGCCCCTAAACGAGAAATGGTGTCACAAGTTTTATGTTAAAAATCCTGGGATGGTGATCAATAAATTTAATTTCTGTGGGATTTTTCGAGGTGCGTGGCACAGTGCTATTACTCCGACAAATGTTATTTCAGGATTCCGAAAAGCTGGAATCTACCCTTACAACAGGGGTGCAATTTCATGCAACAAAGAAAGTGAAGAGAACCAACAGTGCGATGTCAAAGATTGTCCAGAAGATGGTGATAAAGAGAAAAGTGATAAAAAAGATGATGACACACATGGTAAATAAATTTTATAAACATGATTGCAGGTATCACTCATTGCTTACCTTTGTAGATGAAGAGGAAGACAACGAAGACGTAACTAGTGATGAAGATGATGGATTTGCACACACGAGTAATGATGATTCACTGACATTTTCAAGAGAGGAAGAAATAAAATATGCTTGTGATTTTGAAGAAGGGTATGACTTACCAGATCCAAGATATCAAGCTTGGTTGTCTATTCATCATCCTAGTGCTGTAAGCTCTGAAATACCAGACTGCACTTCTCCAACTGGGTTTTCACCACAAACTGAAGTGGTTACCCCATCCCAATCCATGTCATGCACAAGTGACGATGTTTCACTGACATTTTTAAGAGAGGAAGAAGTAAAGTATGTTTGCCGTTTTGAAGAAGGTTATGACTTACCAGATCCGAGATACAAAGCTTGGTTGTCTATTCATCATCCTGGTGCCATAAGCTCTGAAGTGCCAAACTGCATTTCTCAAACTAGGTTTTCACCCCAAACTGAAGTGGTAACCCCATCCCAATCTATGTCTACAATGTCTAACCAGTCAATGCCAAGTCATGTGGGGCTTGTGGAATTGAGGCGATTTGAACTGTCTACTTTACCTGGAGTTGAAACTTCACCAGAACCTGTGTCTACATTGCTTGACCAGTCTACACCAAATCATTTGACAATGAGGCCAGGCCAATTGACAGATCAGTCACCAGTTTCAACGCCCACCATTACACTATTAGAGCCAACATCAATTGCATCAATTACTCCAGATTCAAGTGGTGTAGGATTATCAACAAAGACTACTCCAAGACGCTCTCCTCTATCAGATTTGGTCAATATACCTACTGTTCAACCAAAGAAAACAGGATTTGCTCATGTGTTAACCAGTAGTGAATGCTTGAAGGCTTTTAAGGACAAAGAAGAAAAGAAACGTTTAGCTGAAGAAGAGAAGCAAAGACGAAAGGAAGAAAGGGAACTGAAAAAGAAGCAAAAAGAAGAAGAAATGAAACGTAAGTCAGAACTTAAAGCTCAGAAAGCAGCAGAGCGAGAAGCTAAACACCAACAGAAGCAATCCAGGAAGCAAACTAAGGGGAAAGGTAAAAGAAAATCTGACAATGCAGCATCATCAAGGCCTGTACAAAAAAAATCCAGGAGTGATAATGCAAATGAAGAAATTGATACTGGAAGGTGTTGTGTATGTTTGGTAATTTTGATGATGATGCGGGAACTGACCAGGAATGGATAATGTGCTGTTGTGGAAGATGGTTACATGAAAGTTGTGTTGATTTTGATGATATTGATGTTGATGTGCACAGAGAAAAGCTGTGCCCTTTGTGTTAAGCAACTCCATTTATACATAATGATTTTAGGCATTTTGTGTATTCATAGCTATGCGGAAACTGACACATAAGAATTTAATTAAAATTGTGGTGATGTTGTGGGAAGTCTAGATGTACGTGATTGTGGTATTGAATAGTTTCAGTTTTTTTTAATGTACGACCAAAAGTTGAAAAAGTAGCCGATAATCGATATACGTGCGTTTATGACTAGCCGATAACTGACATTGGTAGACAATAATTGATTGCTACACTGCTATCTTCATTACAAGGCAGAAGACCCATGCAAGTACGTACAAAATTGAAACTTTTTGTGCACAAAGTAGAAGTATTGATGTAGTAGTGGGTAGAATTTCTTAGTCCTCGCATGTACTAAACACGAGATACACGCCATGGCGCAAACCCCGGCCGATAGATGATGACTTACGCTACTCTAATAAAAGCCACACATGTATGACAGCTGTGCTATAACAAAAAAGTTAGCAAACTATGCAATAAAAATTACTAATTTAAAAATGAAGTAGGTACCAGCTATAGGAAGCAGTGTCACAAAACATATGAACATATGAATGATAGTAGCTATAACAACATACTGCTATGTAGGAAAATTCCTACTTTGGCATTGAACAGATGGTTATGTTGTAACAGCCATCACAATTCATATAATTTTATACTACTTTTTATTGCTGGAACCCTACTTCATTTTTAATTAATAGTTTTTAATTGTACTAGTTACAGTATAATAATATACAGTACATTTCACATGGAAGTATTATATTATAGGTATACCGTGCAAGCAGTAGAGAATCTAGAATCTAAGGGAAGTTTCACCCAAATCAGTGAACCTTATCAAGAGGCAATTTCTTCCATTGACCAACTGTGGCGTACTGAGTATATGTATACAATGAAGGAAATCAAAGATTACTTTCCAAAGTACAATTTTCAAACAGGCCTGAAGCACCCTGAAGAATTTCTGCAAGTTATTTTGACATCAGCATTACAGGTATGTTGTGCTAATTACATAATAATAGTAATAAGTCAAACATACTGTACAAGATGGTGATTGTCATTTCATTAGCTAGCAATTGTTAATTACGTTACAGTAAAATTAATAAATATTGACTTTGTCAAATGCTAGCTGAGTTTTTAAGGCAAACATGTGCCCACAGGCTATCTATAAGCACATGTTTAATATTTCAATATTGTAATGAAGCCCGATGCATAAAATATTTTTTCAATAGAGATGTTTCTATGTAGGTGGGAGTAAATTATGTTATCCTTACCAAAACAACTAAGCTGAAAAAATGCTAGGGTGACAAGTTATGAAATCAAAGGTGGCAGCCAATCAAAGGCTGCAATGATGTTTATGAACGATGATGACAAGTCTAATCATCAAAAACGGTTGGCATTAACATCATTGCAGCCACCACTTTTAATTTCACAACTTTTTTCACCATAGCTTTTTTTAAAGGCCATATGCTTTATTTTCAGCTTAGCTGTTTTAGTGTCCTGTAGGGACCCACAGAAAATGCCAGAATAATTTGGTTAAATGAATCAGGAAAAAATGAGATGATTTTTAGAATTTCATTTTAAATTCTTGACTTTTTTATTAGCAGTATCATACAGTACAATAGTACTGTATACTGTAATTCACTTTATTTTCATGCAAAAAAATGTTTTGTGATTAAAAGTTTGAGAAAATGTTTTCATGATTTACGTGAATGACTGCTCTATTAGAGTAGTTCAATCTTATATAAAAATTTTCATGTAAGAAATTTTCGTACAAGTTTTGTATACAAAAAAAATATTTCACAAGCAAATTATGGTAGTAAGGACTGCAAAGGTTTGGGCATGGCCCATGAAAAACGTTACCCAAAAACCAGCCTCACTTTTCCCTAACAACAATGAGTGTATTGGATAGGTAAAACTTAGCCCAAACAAGCCTTCAGGTCAACACAAAATGCTTTCAATAGAAGTTTTTTTTAAACAGAATTTTCTAACTGACTGACTGACAGATTGACTGACTGATGCCTTCAGGCAAACATAACTCAATAACAGCTAAGGCTACAGATTAGATTTTTTTCACTGTTCAACATTGCTTCAGCTGGACACGTGCCTTTTGGCATACCACAGTATGTATAATGCATTCTTCATGGACTTGCCATTGTCCTCCTTTGTGTCCCATTCATTTTTGCTGAGACGAAAGGTGTTGATTTGGCAGTACCACATGGTGGCTTCCTTCGTAATGGAAATCATCCGTATCTTTCATAGTGGCTACTTTGATTGCAAAGGTGCTTTTCAAACAATTCTTGATTCAGCTGAATATAGATAATTAAGTGAATGATAATTGGGCTAGTGTTACAACTTTGAATCAATAGTTAGTGTTATAATCATTCATTTTTGGCTGCTCCAAATATCAGCTATTTAGGTTGCCGGTTTTACTTTCATGTCTGCCCATTCCCTATATATATGTGCAGCCAATTGAATTTGATATCAAGACACACGGTAGTGTGTATGCGGCCCAAGAAGCCGGCGCGCAACTCCCGTGAATATATTGACGGGAAGAACGAAAATGCAATTTTCGAACCTCTGTAGCCCTGTGCTGCCTTCATGAAACAGGACGATTTTTGCTGTGGACACGACCACCAATTTCAGTACTCCACATACCAAATTTGAGCGATATCACTTCAAGCGTTCCCGAGATATTCGACTTCAAAAATGGCTTGGTTTCTTCAGTTTTTTTTTCTTCTTGTTTTTCTTCCTCTTTTCGCACACTTACAAAAACTGCAATAACACGCGAATGCCATATCCGATTGCCTTGAAATTTGGCACACAGAAGGGTGGTATAAAGGCGCATCTCGGTACCAACTTTGGCTGGAATACGATAAACAGGCAAAGAGTTTTTAGCGATTATTTACGAAAATAACACCAATATGGTGTCACACCTACAGAATAAACCGCTTATGGGAAGAAGCTGAAAATCGGTGGGTGATTAGGTTAACTATTAAACCTCAACCCTTTTGTGGTTTGAAAGAAATCGAGCTAAAAACCAGGACGATACAATGAAAAAACCAATAGTGTGTAACAATTACACAATCGGGATTAGCTAATAAAAAACGACTACTTACCACGCCTACCAGATAAACCGCTTGGGGTAATACTTTGAAAATCGCTGTACAGATGGAGTAATCATCTTAAAAAGACTCTTCAATGGTGTAGAAGTATCAGATTTAAAACCACTGAGTTATAGCACAAAAGCCAACTTGGTGTAGCAAGTGCAAGATCGAGATACTCTAATAGAGCAGTCATCCTAATAGAGCAGTCATCCTGAAGAGAATTCAAGAGATCAGCTACAAACAAGTAACCTGTATAGAGATCAGCTACAAACTAATCACCCTGTAGAGAGTTCAGCTACAAACAATTCACCCTGTAGAGAGATCAGTTAGAAGAAGTTACCTTGTAGCACTACTGGACATATTACCCATGAAAATCCAATAGAAAAATGTTCAACCTGTGAAAAGTAAAGTTTTCATTGTGTGACCCCAATGAAATTTTATTTTCATAGCATTTTAATTGGGCAAATAAATGAAAGGCCATTGAAAACCTAATGAAAAATTACCACTGAAAACTCTGTGAAATGCTTTTCATGGACTTTTAATTGGTAATTTTTCATCAATTTTTCATTGATTTTTCATTAATTTGCCAAATTAAAATGCTATGAAAATCAAATTTCATTGGGACCACCCAATGAAAACTTTACCTTTCACAGATTGAACATTTTTTTCATTGGATTTTCATGGACAAAATGACCAGTAGTGTAGGGCGTTCAACTACGGAAAGAGATAGTTCAGCTAGAAGAAGTCACCTTGTAGAGAGTTCAGCTACAAAGAAACCACCATGTAGAGAGTTTGGCTACAAACAAATCACCCTGTAGAGAGATCAGCTAGAAGAAGTTACCTTGTAGAGAGTTCAGCTACAAAGAAACCATCAAGTAGAGAGTTCATTGCTACAAACAAATTTCCCTGTAGAGAGATCAGCTAGAAGAAGTTACCTTGTAGAGAGTTCAGCTACAAAGAAACCATCATGTAGAGAGTTCAGCTACAAACAAATCACCCTGTAGAGAGATCAGTTAAAAGAAGTTTCCCTGTAAAGAGCTCAGCTACAAACAAATCACCCTGTAAAAAGATCAGCTAGAAGAAGTCACCTTGTATAGAGTTCAGTTACAAAGAAACCTCCATGTAGAGAGTTCAACTACAAACTAGTGACCTGTAGAGACATCAGCTTGAAGAAGTTACCTTGTAGAGAGTTCAGCTACAAATAAACCATCATGTAGAGAGTTCAGCTGCAAGCAAATCACCTGTAGAAAGTTCAGTTACAAACAAATCACCCTGTAGAGAGATCAGCTACAAGAAGTTGCCTTGTAGAGAGTTCAGCTACAAACAATTCAACCTGTACAGAGATCAACTAGAAGAAATTACCTTGTGGAGAGTTCAGCTACAAACAAATGACCCTATAGAGAGATCAGCTAGAAGAAGTCACCTTGTAGAGAGTTCAGTTACAAAGAAACTACCATGTAGAGAGTTCAGCTGCAATCAAATCACCTGTCAAGAGTTCAGCTATTAAAAGATCATCCTGTAGAGAGTTCAGTTAGAAGAAGTCACCTTGTAGAGAGTTCAGCTACAAAGAAACCACCATGTAGAGAGTTCACTTGCAAACAAATCACCCTGGAATTCAGCTTCAAACAGATCACCCTGTAGAGAGATCAGCTAGAAGAATTTAACCTTGTAGAGAGTTCTGCTACAAAGAAACCATCATGTAGAGAGTTCAGCTGCAAACAAATCACCTGTAGAGAGTTCAGCTACAAACGTAGAGAGATCAGGTAGAAGAAGTTACCTTGTAGAGGGTTCAGATACAAACAAATCACCCTGTAGAGAGATCAGCTAGAAGAAGTCACCTTGTAGACAGTTCAGTTACAAAGAAACCACCATGTAGAGAGTTCAGCTGCAAACAAATCACCCTGTAGAGAGTTCAGTAGGCTCCGACCTATTATGCCCAAAATTTTACCTATTATGCTTTTGAGCATTGCTCAAAAAGTAAGCCTATTACGCTCAAAATCATGCTTTCAAAAGATTATGCTATAGAACTGACTGTTTTATTAGAGTATATCAGCCTTTCCTGACTGCTGTATTAGAGTAAGTGACTGCTCTATTAGAGTATCTCGATCTTATTCCTGCAAAGTGTGAATACTCAACAAAGAAACCATTTAATAAGTTATATTATGCGTTTATAAATATGAAATACACTAATAATACTATTGGCAGTGAATATTTACTTTCTTTCAGGCACGCGTATTGCACATTTTAATTAAATTTTCAAATATCGTCCTTATTATGCTGGCATTATGCTTGATGCTTTTGGTCACCTATTATGCTTTAAATCATGCCGGCATAATTGGCCGGTACCTAGAGTTCAGCTGCAAACAATTCATCCTGTAGAGAGATCAGCTAGAAGAAGTTACCTTGTAGAGAGTTCAGCTACAAAGAAACCATCATGTATAGAGTTTAGCTGCAAACAAATCACCCTGTAGAGAGTTCAGCTACGAAAAGTTCACCCTGTAGAGAGTTCAGCTAGAAGAAGTTACCTTGTAGAGAGTTCAGCTACAAAGAATCCATTATGTAGAGAGTTCAACTACAAACAAGTTACCCTGTAGAAAGATCAGCAAGAAGAAATTACCTTGTAGAGAGTTCAGCTACAAACATACCATCATAATGATACAGAGTTCAGCTGGAAACAAATCACCCTGAAGAGAGTTCAGCTACGAACAGATCAGCCTGTAGAGTTCAGTTAGAACAAGTCATCCTGTCGAGAGGCCAGCTAGAAGAAGTCACTTTGTGTGTAGAGAGTTCATCTACTAAAAACCACCCTGCAGATAGTTCAGCTACAAATAGTCACTCTATAGAGAGATCAGGTAGAAGAAGCTACCTTGTAGAGAGTTCAGCTACAAAGTAACCATCATGTAGAGAGTTCAGCTCTACGAACAGACCACCCTGTAGAGAGATCAGCTAGAAGAAATCACCTTGTAGAGAGTTCAGCTACAAAGAAACCACCATGCAGAGAATTCAGCTGTAAACAAATCACCCTGTAGAAAATTCAGCTACAAGCAAATCGCCCTGTAGAAAGATCAGCTAGAAGAAGTTACCTTGTAGAGAGTTCAGCTACAAAGAAACCATTCTGTAAAGAGCTCAGATGCAAACAGATCACCTGTACAGAATTCAGCTACAAACAAATCACCCTGTAGAGACATCAGCTAGAAGAAGTTACCTTGTAGATAGTTCAGCTACAAACAAATCACCCTGTAGAGAGATCAGTTAGAAGATGTTACCTTGTAGATAGTTCAGCTAAAACAATTCACCATGTACAGAGATCAGTTTGAAGAAGTTTCCTTGTAGAGAGTTCAACTACAAACAAATCACTCTGTAGAAAGATCAGCTAGAAGAAGTCATCTTGTAGAGAGTTCAGCTACAAAGAAACCACCATTTGGAGAGTTCAGCTAACAAATCACCCTGTAGAAAATTCAGCTACAAACAAATCACCCTGTAGAAAGATCAGCTAGAAGAAGTTACCTTGTAGAGAGTTCAGCTACAAAGAAACCATTCTGAAAAGAGCTAGTTGCAAACAAATCACCTGTACAGAATTCAGCTACAAAACAAATCACCCTGTAGAGAGATCAGCTAGAAGAAGTCACCTTGTAGAGTGTTCAGTTACAAAGAAACCACTATGTAGAGAGTTCTGTAATAAATATATGTAATATATATATATATATATAAATTGTGACTGGGCCTGCGATAATAGGGCATGTGGGCACATGAATTTCACCTGCTTTTTCACACTTTCATCACTCATAACGTTTTGTACCATTATGCTATGGCATTGCAATTTTCAGTTCTTAGTAAGCATTTAATTGGCATCATGATGCAAGTTACAGAATGGAAATAAATATTTCTAGCACTGAGATATGAGCTGTAGAGTGATGGAGTGTAGTTTGTGCCCACGTGCCCTGTTTTCGCAGGTCCGGTCACATTTGTACATTATTTTACTGATAAAATCAGAAATATTTAACATCTGCTTCATCTTTTCTTCTTCTTGTGGTAATTAAAAGAAAAAAGATAGGTTAAAAAGCCCCAAAGCCGACCAAGTGGCATCAAAATTCACCTAAATTGTCGTTATTAAAATTTTTACCATTAACCTACCATCACAGCCATTTCTTGGCTGCCACCTTGGATTTCACATCTTTTTTCACCATAGCCTTTTTGAGGGCCGCACTCTTTTTTACAGCTTGGCTGTTTTGGATTAGATATATATATATACCACTTTCACACCTTACTTCAAAGGTAAGAGAAGGTGTATTAGTGGTATAATAGCACTGCTATCAGTGCTCAGGAATTCAATAACGAGAAATGGAGGTAGTGTATACAAGTAATATCCCTCCTAGGAGGGATATAACTTGTATATACTACCTCCTAGTCTCATTAATGCAGTCCAAGCATTCTCAGAAATCATTCGATTTCTTTGATGAAACTGTGTGATCTCCTCTTAGCGACACTTCACAGTATCGATAGTGGGTTTTAATTTTGTACAGAGAGCCAAAGCATAGATCATGGACTTGGGGAAGAAATTAGTTTGTTGTTTTATTGAATGAAGAAGGTCACAGGTTAGTTTATATTGATCATGTTGCATTCAATAGTCACGTGGCTATGTCCAGACAATGGGCGTAGCACTTAATTAATTTGGCCATCAGTGTTAAAAGTATTCACTACTTTAGTTTATTCATGGCTAGTAAAAGTAAGTACTTTAGTGCACTTGAATTGTCTTTATATTGCTGTTTTTCCACCTGGCACGATGTCACACACATAACTGGGCGTGGCACTTAATTGGCTAGGCCATTATAGCACTATAAACATATTCACTGCTTTAGTTTATTCATGGCTAGTATAGTAAGTACTTTATAGTGCACTTAAGCTTCATTATGAGCTGTTCAGCTCGTATTTGGGCTTCCTGTGTTTAATTGTGCACCCACAATCAAAGCAATCTGCATGCTCATGACGATACGCTTACGTTTGGCCTCTCAGCAGTGCCTTGTCATTGCTTTTACAACATTATCCACAATCGAAAGTCACATGGTCCCATATAAATACACTTGCAAAGCATTCCTGCAGTTTCCATGTACACTTGCAGGTGAGTCACCCAAGCGGAATATATTAGTTGTAACATGGGCACGAGTGATTTGCCTGAAACATACGCATGAGCACGAGGGCGCATGGGCACTTGTGATTTGCCTGAAATGCAGCCCTTGTGCTCGTGTGTATATTTCAGGCAAATCACTCTTGCCCATGTTACAACTACTACATATATATATATATATTCAAAGTGGCTGGGAGGTTTCACAGAAATTTGGTGCATTGCCTTCCTTACCTAATGGGAAACTCCACTGCAAACTTTCACAGCATTCCTGTTAATTACAACCCACCAGTAGGGCACACTGGTTTCTTAGCTACATACTTACAAATGTATACTTTATTCTCCATTAAATACTCTGATCATTGTGCAGAAATTGCAGACCGTTTGACCCACCTACATAAACTACAGCTAGGGATGTGCTGATTTTGCCAGCAATTTTTTTGGAAAATACGTTGGTAAAAGCAAAGAGCAAAATGCTGGAAAAATAGGTAGAAAATTGGAAAATGGGCACCTAGGAATGGCAACTTAACACATTTTGTATGAAAAAGATCAAGATACTCAATAGAATAGTCACGCATAGTATTAGGACAACATCAGCATACCTGTAGCCACTAATCTGTTGTAACCATGTATCATTGTAATACTGTATGCTGTAAAGTCAAAAATAAATAATATATATGCTCATAGGAAATGGTGACTAAAGATCGAGATACTCTAATAGAGCAGTCACTATGAATAGAGCAGTCACACATGTTTGTAAGCTTGAGATATTGCAATTAATTTTTATTGATGCTCAGCAAAATAGAAAATTTTTGAGCAAAATATCGAGCAAAATAGGTAAGAAATATAGAATTGCTGGAAAGAAAAATAAGTGGGAAAAAAAGCAAAATAGGCTCATCCCTAACTACAGCACTAACACTGGGTACACCTCCCAACCTTTGATTATCTTTGTACTTATATGCACAGCATTATGGGATAGTTAACTAGCTAATAAACAATGCTACATAGGATACCTTTGATTATGCAAGGAGCAGAATTATTTCGCTGTTGACTGCAAGATTTGAAGCAGATTTGTCTAGACATCAAAGAAAGGAGAGATTTGAAGATCAGCAAGTACAAGATATAATCAGCCAAGTATATGATCAGATGAAGACTCATGGTATCAAGGTAAGAGATAATGTAAGTTCTACTCTGTACAAGTATCAAGAATTTTAAGTTTGATTAAAGATCATAGAAAAAGTAGGGAAACAAGTTAAGTTGCCTACATCTGCAGATATACCAGTGGATATTTAATCCCTACTTTAGTCTATACCCATAGGGATTATTTGTTGACTAGTATATAAGCAGGTACCTACTTTTTTTCTACGCAAACTTAAACTCCTAATGTTTCCGTATACTTGTTTGTTTACTTTTTTGTAACATTAATATGACTGGTGAATCTGCACATACTGTATCAAAAGAAAGAATGGTGCCAGAGTTGTTTTCACACCCCTTACTGACAAAGTGAAGTGGCCATTATGCTTTGCTTTTAGCTACTTTCAACCTTTTACACAGCACTACAAATGAAGAACAGTAAGAGATAGGCCCCAGCCAATTATGCCAGAATAATTTAAAGCATAATAGGTGACCAAAAGCATCAAGCATATATATAATGCCAGCATAATAGGGACGATATTTGAAAATTTAATTACAATGCACCATACGCGTGCCTGAAAGAAAGTAAATAATTACTGCCAGTAGTATTATTAGTGCATTTCATATTTAAAAACATGTAGTATAACTTATTGAACTGTTTCTTTGTTGGCTATTCACACTTTGCAGAAGTAAGATTGAGATACTCTAATAGAGCAGTCACTTACTCTAATACAGCAGTCAGGAAAGGCTGATATACTCTAATAAAACAGTCAGTTCTAGAGCATAATCTTGATTTTGAAAGCATAATTTTGAGCATAATAGGCTTCATTTTTGAGTAATGCTCAAAAGCATAATTGGTAAAATTTTGGGCATAATAGTCCAGGGCCTAGTAGGAGAAGCGCCTCTGCAGTCAATCTGGTCACCATAAAAGATATGGACTATTTTCACGTCCCAACTATCAATTTACTGACTTGAAAGTGGAGTGGCCATTATGCTTTCATTATGCTTTACGCCAGTAACCACAGAAAATGTGGAAGATTCCCATTTACAAACGTAGGGATCCATCATTCTGCCACAAATCTACACCTTGGGCTATCAGCAAAAAGAGATGAGACATAAAGGAAGACAAACTTTAGTCCATGATGTATGCATTGTACATACTCAGGTATGCCAAAAGGCATCTGTTGGGATAACAGTGTTGAACAGTGAAAATCAAGCCTATATACAACCTTAGCCGATAAATTTATGGTGATTTTTTTTTTATTGTTCAATGATTTTGTTTGTTTTGTAATTGTTGTTGTTGTTGTTTTTTTTGTTTGAATTTTTTTATGGAGTTGTAAAGGGGGATGGATGATGTAGCACATTACTTTTTATTTATTATAATTGTAAAGGAGGGAGATGTTAGGGATATACTGTCATGAGTGTATATACGTACGCATGAACACCAATCACTGTGTGTATCAATTATTAGAATCATTAAACGTGTGCATCCGTAACATCATCCATCACCAATATCTCAGGTAGGCTGCAATGAGGCAAAACTGGTCCTTATTTTGTCAATTGTAACACTGGAAGTTGCTGAAGAAATGATATGAGCTTACATTCATTTAGAGTGAGCGTCTATTAAAATGACGAACATCTTCCCAAACAGAGGACCTGCATAATCTACATGAACTCTGCTTCATGGTTGTTGTGGCCACTCCCAAGGGTGTAACATAGACTGTGGTGACTGGCAACTGACAAGTTCAACAACTTTTCACTTTAGCCTCCAAATCTGCATCCATCTTTGGCCACCAAACAAATTGACGGGTGAGGCATTTCATTCTAGAAATTCCAATGTGAGCTGCATATGGCTTTTCAGTTACTTGTTTTCTGTGTTTGTGGAGGGACCACTACCCTGCTTTCCCACAATGGATGCCATCTTCCAGACTAAGTTCGTTTCTCTTCTTCCAGTATGGTTGTAAAGTTAGACTGCAAGGTAGATAGCCATCCATGTAAAATAAACTATTTCACCTTGGCTAGAATGGGGTTGTGGTTCATCATAGTTGTAATCTGTGTTGCAGACATTGGCATAGTGGCAAGTTGTTCGATCAGTGCTATAGTCTCTGGTAGTGAGGGAACATTCACTGGGAATTCAGGCAAGGGTACAGTGTACAGTAGGACCTCGTTTATCCAGACCTCAAACATCTGTATTGTTACCCGAACGGGTCTAAAGTACTGCACGAGACTAATAATTGAAGTGAAGTGGTTGCAGTCATTACTGTAGCTTGCCAGCTGGAGGGCAGCCATTCAAAGACATTGGCATGTAATTAGATGGTTTAACGATGGTTTGGTGGTAATCATTGGTTAATTTTGATAGTTTGGTGGTGACCACAGATCAAACCCTAGGAGTAACCTAGTACTTGTGTTAAAATGCTAAGTGCTCTTATTACAGTGTTGACCATTAGTAGCATTGAGTACCATAATTTAACAGGTATATAGTGAATAAGTGACTGCATTTATGCATGTACTAATGGATGATTCAAAGTTATGGATTTTCCAAAGCTATGAACAGGGTTTGGCCCCAGCAGGTTTGGTTAAACGAGGTCCCACTGTAGTCTACTACGTACATCAGCATTAAATCACCTTTCCAGTACTTGATACTCCACTGATAAGCACTGAGAGTTAACGCCTGTCTCTGCAAATTAGCAGATGCCATCGCTGGATCTGACTTTTCCTCGCTAAAAATGTGTATCAATGGCTTGTGATCACTATAGATAAGAAAATGCCTCCCATACAAAAATTGATGAAATTTACTCTCCCCAAACATTATTGCTAGTGCCTCTTGGTACAATTGGGAATTCTTACACTCTGCAGCTGATTGAGAACATGACGCATAAGCTACTGGTCATTTTGACTTGTCAGCATTGATGTGGGACAAAACAGCCCCAATTCCATATGGAGAGGTGTCACAGACAAGGATCAGCTGTGTGTCATCAAGATTCTGCACTAAGCTGGACTTAACTATTTGATTATTCTATTGTATCAGCTAATTATAATTGTAATGATGTAATAATATAACTAAACTCACCTGATGTACCCTATAAAAGTTGTGTCTATGTACAATTCTTTGGTCCTGTCAATAATAATTACAGTTGTTACAGTGAACTTTCAACTTGGTTTGCTTGTCGTCGTGACAAAGTGGCACTGCTATAGTATGTTCACTTTGAGCTGAACCCTGAAAAACAGCTAAAATTTAAAAGTGGCATTTTTCTCAACAGAGTTAACATTTCTGCCAACCAGATGATTATTGGTAACAGTAAAGATGTCAACAACAGACATGTACGGTTTGGCTCCATTACAAGTTCGGGAAAGGGCTCTAATGGACACTGTACTTATATGGCTTCTCCATAGGAAATGTATTGTGAAAATTTTGATTGGCCGTAAATATTATGTCAAACATTTGAACAACAAGATTTTGAAATATTTTTAGCGAATCAAGCAGTACTACAAATGAGCCAAATTTCAAGATAGTGTGTAATTGCATCCATGAGTTATTAAATATTTTTGAGGATTCAGCTCAACGTGAACATACTATAGCAAGGTACATTCATGATGTCAGGACCCATTCAAAGGCTTAGAGGACCAGTGAAGTCCCAGGTACAACGAGCTATTGAAGAAGCAAACAAACTGGACGTGATGGAGAAGACCTGGACAAGGACGAACTGGACGCAGAAACTTTAATGAATAGGTTGACACTTAACATATCGATGCTGGAGAGATGCAACAAGGACTGGACCAGGACAGAAAAGCAAAGTGAAAGGTACCGATGAAAAGGAATATACGTGTCCTGCTGAAGGAGATGAAGGATTTATCAAAGCTATCATCACTGGAAATGAAGTAGTTTCCGGATTGAAGGCTAGAATAACATTTATTTCTCAAAAACACAACAAGGTCAACCTCAAGGAAGCCAGTTTGCCATTAACACAATTGACCCCTCGACCTTTGGATACATCCTCATTAGCTGATACAGCAGTGCGTCTTCTGAAACTTCACCTGCCATACTTTGATGGAAATATTTTGAAATGGCCTGGATTTTGGGATGTTTTCGAATCATCCGTGGACAAACAAGATATTGTCAAAGTGTTGACTTTTGTGGAGCAGCCTTTACAGCTATTTTGGGAATTGCACTCACTAATGATAATGATGATGTGGCTGTTACTCTATTGAAGCAGAAGTTTGGAAGACCAGATTCTGTGACTGGGCCTGCAAAAATAGGGCATGCGGACAAAAACTACACCCCACCACAAAACATCTCATATCTCAGTACTGGGATAGATTATTTTCATTCTTTGACTTTTATTTTAAAGTTAATTAGATTTTGATTAAGTGCTGAAAATTTCATGGTCAAGCAGAATGGAATATAAAGTTATGACACATTAAACTTTCAAAAAGTAGGAAATTTTTATGTGCCCACTTGCCCTATTTTCGCAGGCCCGGTCACTATTATTGAGATGCTTTATTCTAAGCTTCAGCATTTATCATCAGCGTCACAGAGATTTAATGATATTAAGAGAGTGTATGAAAATATTTAGAGGATTCTTTGACAATTGGAATCACAGGGAAAGAATGTTAATGGCCAGAAGATATTGATTCATCAGATTCTCAGTAAATTTCCTCTTGGTGTTATTTTGAAGTTAGAGGATACTAAAATATTTGGCCAAGTGTGGACAATGGAGCTGTTGCGAAGGTTACTAATTCAGTATGTGGAAACATAGGAGAATGCTCAGAGACACTTTGCTAATGTTAAAGGACATGTAACTGGAGTAAGAGATGGTGAAAGTTGTCAAGGTTATCAGAGGTGTAATCAATACAAAATCATCCTCAACTTCTGTGGAAACCTTTACAACTAATGTTCATAGGAGAGGTAAATTTGTGTATAATCCTTGTGTATTCTGTCAAGGCAAGCATTTTAAGGACGAGTGTGATCAATGTAGAGAGTTGTCTGGTCGTAAGCAACAATTGTTCAGTCAAGGATGGTGTTTTGTTTGTTTGAAGACTGGCCATGAGTTTTAGAGATTGTTCATTTGTTCAGAAGAGTGGATGTTATTACTGTGGGAAAAGGAGACATCACAATCAGGCTATTTGCCGACAAAAGTTTGGAAATTTGGCTCAACCCCAACCAAAGAGTGAAAGTGTAGTTGTAACACCTACTCGATTAGATGATGATGAAGCAGATAAATCATTAGTAGAAGTCTTAAACTCCACAAGTGTTCAAACCCAGACATTGGTCAGTTCTGGTGAACGGGTTTTGCTTCAGACTACTATAGTCCCAGTGCAGTCAAGTGATAAAAGGAAGGTCATTTTAGTCAAGGTACTTCTCGATAGTGCCAGTCATCGCTTCTTTATGTAAAATTTAGCAAAACAATTACAGTTAACTCCACAGTACAAGGAGTGATTATCAATTTCAACCTTTGTGCTAGGAAGCCACAAGATTTGAGTACATGTATTGGTGACTTCACTGACGCATCATACACCACTCATAATTTTGTAGTGTTCTTAGTAGGTGTCAAAATTGGGTGGTGAGGCAGATAATGTTTTAAAGTTTGTTTCTCATCTTCAACTACTCTTTCTACTACTCCTTGTTTTCTCTGACTTTGCATAACTTCATTGTACCTCATTAAAAGATCTTTATCCTTTTCAAAACGTTTTGCTAAAGATTTCATCCTACTCACAGCAACATCAAAATTCCGGAAGATCAGGATACTCACACTTCCAAGGCCAAGTAACATACAGGCTTGTAGTATATTCCATTCTCATGATAAACTGACTTGTTAAACTGTTCCAGGGCTCTATAGCGACTCTACAATACCAACTGTTTCCAAGTTCCAGAGATCCTCAACATTAGGATTTCCAGTGACTGTGTTATCAGCAGATGACAACAAATTCATTACAGGTACAACACAGTTAACTTGTGTCATAATAAGACATGATGATATAGGTATCCCCTTCTGACAGTTCGTGGAATCTAGGAAACTTCCAGTTAAAATATAAACAATCTTAGATGATATAAGGAACAGTCCTGCTAACAAAGGGAAAATGTTGTATACATTTTCACACCAATGTCATTGAACAAATAACAGGACCAATTCAAAGAGGACCTCTACAACCTGCAGACATGGATTTTCTGAGGTCCATTTCATCTGATAGATTAGCTGATTCTATTCCTATTGCAGGAAACTTAGAACCATATGCTGTGGATCTGTTAATAGGTTCGAGTTATTTTTTGTCAGTTGTTGGTACGGAGAACACTCGAGTCCCTTAGTCGGCAATACTTCTTTCCAGCTATACATTATTCTTGGCCGGTCCTCCTGTTGATGGTCAATAACTTCAGACATGGCTTGTACTCCAATATGTTCGAGACATCACGTGCCCACAACATTTACCAAATAAACAAACCATCCATCAGGTAAATACACATCAAAAATTCACAGTTTGTACTAACCTGACACATGTATAACACGACCACTGGAGTTTAACAGCTGCTGCCTTGTAATAAACCATTGAACAGTCCTTCGCCATTTTACTCGCGCCATTTCAACCATGTATCATGTGCGCAATTGATCACGTGATGCAATTTATATGGTTCAGCATTAATGTGATGTGACCCTCAAGAGTAGTACAGAGGAGCACCAGTGGGAAAGTAGCTACCGGAGAGCTCCAGTAAAGTAAGATTTGGTGTGATTTTTAATTTTAAAAATTCTGCCTCTGAAAGGGGGGTTCGTCCGAACCATCCAAACCACCCCTGCCTACATCATTGGTAAGTGGGTTGAGTCAGGACATTTGGGTCACATTTTGTCCTGGCCAAGTGGATTTCATCCACTGACAGAAGGTACAGGATCAGATCATGTGAATAAATTACAGTGGAGCTTGTCTATTGCCACCTTCACTCAATAAGCAGGTAGCAGTGTATAAATTCTCACTTTGGAATTGGCTTTTCGAGAGAGGTTGTCTTTCTATACTGGTGGCCATTAAGACAGGTTTCCTTGATTGCACGATCGAGTGTACATACTAGAGATGCAACAATATCCTCCACTTAGTGTCGTTTGATTGCCATCCAAGAAAGGAGCTAAAAGCCTCAATGAGTATTTGTATCGTGGACCAGTACTTCTACCTGATCTCTGTGGAATTTATTTCGACTACAACTTCATCACATAGCAGTCCTTGCAGATATTGAGAATGCTTTTTTGCAAGTGGGCATTCAGAAACAAGACAGAGGTGTGACAATGTTCTTATGGTTTAAAGATGTTGATAATATGAGAGTGTCAGAATGTGATGTGTACGGATTTTGCTGTGGGATCATCTGTAGCTCATTTTTGTTAACTGGAAGAGTTAAGTTTCATTTGAAATTTGAAACAGTTTAGAACTCCAGTTGCTCAGTCTACTGGTGATAATATATATGTTAACAATGTGATGCTGGAAGCTACATCAGTTGAACAAGCCTACAAAATTTATGTGGAGTCTAAAGAAATTTTTCAAAAGGCATGTATGAATTTAAGAGAGTGGATATCTATTTCTACTGAGTTTTTGAATTTGTTACCAACTGCTGAGAGATCAGAAAGATGTGTTGTGAAGGCCTTTGGGATAGTGTGGAATTGTACAGACGACCTTTTACAAATTTAAGGCATCACTCTTTTTGATGCAGATATAACACCTACTAAAAGGGAAGCGTTGAAAGTTATTGGTAAAACTTTTGATCCTTCGTGTTTGGTTACTCTTGTTTTGTTCTATGGCAAGGTATTTATCCAAGAATTGTGGAAAGAGGGACTAACATGGGATGGGCCATTACCTGAGATGTTACACAAAAGATGGAACAGTGTCTTGAAGAAGTTGAAGCTAATCTCACAACTGAAGGTACCCCATTTTATTGGTCACGAGTGATACTTGTAACTATGAACTTGTTGTCTTTTGTGATTCCTCTAAAAGGGCACTTGCCACAGTGATTTATCTTCACGGTAAATATCAGGATAATGTTACAGTTAACCTAGTGTTTTCAAAACTGAGATTGGTATCGATTGATACAGGAAACAGCAAAAGGTCTAAGAAGGAAATTACTCTTCCATGTTTGGAGTTATTGGCAGTGATATTGGAGTTTGTGCTGCTAATTTTGTCACTAAGGAATTGAAGATCCCCTCTTTAAAATGAACAATCTGGACAGACTCTACCTGTGTTTTGTACTGACTTCAAACTGGCAAACCACTATCATTGTTCATGGATAACTGTGTGAAGGAAATTCAAAGGCAAGGTGATTTATTTTATTATGTGCCACCAGGTAAAAATCCAGCTGATCTTCCAACTAGGGAATTAACAGTACCTGAGATTGAACAGTCGAAACTTTGGTGAAGTGGTCCAGAGTAGCTAATGTCTTCACATGATTCTTGGCCTAAGTGGCAACCTCCACAGCCAGTAATACATGATGTGGAAGCAAAAACTAAGACTGGAAGAGTATTATATGAGTGTTCTAATGTTGTGACTCATGGTAAACAGGATGAGAAATTATCTGTATGTGGACTCGATGAAAGGAAATATTCTTCTTTACGAAAACTTCTCACAGTGACGTGTTACTGTTTAAAGTTTGTGAAGAAGCAACAATGGGATGTACTATCAGAATCAAGGAGAGAGATTATTGGAAAGAAACATGTTTTGTTGGCTGAGATATTTAATTCATTGTCTGATGGACAGTTCATATGTGCAAATGATATCAAGTTGGCTATGTTATTGTGGATCTATTGTATTCAACGGAATAGGTTTCGTGATGTGTTGTCAGCTATACTGAAGAGAATAAGCATCATTGTTCGAAACGGTAACTTGGACTGAAGATTGATGACTTGGGTATACGAAGATGATACGGAAGATTCTTGAACACAGAGAATGCAAAACATCCTAAGTTGCTTCCTAGAAGAGAACACTTTACTGGCTTATTGATCATTGAAGTACATTGTAGACTAATCCATGCTGGTGTTTCCCATACACTGGCCCAAATAAGAGAAGAGTAATGGATTCCACAGGGAAGGGTGGAGTCAGAACAGTAAAGTTTCAATGTTTATTGTGTTGAAGACTAGAAGGGCCATCATTTTGACTCCCATCTATGCCACCTTGGCCTAGGGAGCGAGTTTCTAGATCTGATCCATTCCGATTTGTAGATTTAGATTATTTGGGACATATTAATGTGAAGTATGAATCTGAATTGAAGAAGACTTGGATTTGTCTTTTACATGTCTCTTGATAAGAGCGATACACTTGGAATGGACATTAGATTTGTCAGCCACCAGTTCCTCAATTGCTTAAGAAGATTCACCTCTCGTAGAGGCAAACCAGATGTTATCATTTCAGATAATGCTCCTCAATTTAAGCTTGCACATTCAATTGTGGACAGAGAATGAGGAAAGTTTTTAAGGATAAAGAGGTGATCAGCTATGTTTCAGTAGAAGGTATTAAAATGAAATACACAATTGCCTTTGCACCTTAGCAGGGTGGTTTCTATGAGAGATTGGTTGGCCTAGTGAAAGATGTTATGTTTCAGGAAATCAATAGGCAGAAAGCACTTTTCTTTGGAGCAATTGGCAACTCTTTGACAGAGATAGAAGCGGTTCTCAACTCTAGGCCTCTTACATATTTCTACGAAGATCTATACTCTGGCTTTACATTGACCCCTGGACATTTCTTAGCAACCAATAGAAAGTTTGGACTCTTTAATTCTGGTGATACTGACTATCATTGTGATGAGGATTTTCAACCTAGCAAAGACTCTGCTACAATGTTAACAGAGATTTGGAAAAAAAGGACAAAAACAAGTTGATTTATTTTGGAAGGTGTGGAAAGAGGAATATCTAGTAAGTCTTAGAGAAAAACTTCCTATTGAGCACAAACACCCTAGATCACAGTGTCTTATGGAGCCTAAGGAAGGAAGTATTGTTATTGTGAAAGACAGAAATTTACCTAGGGGTAGTTAGAAACTTGGAAGGATTTTACTTTTAATACCAAGTAGTGATTCTATAGAGTTAGATCTGCTGAAATACTACTGCCTGGACAGTCAATAATTTCTCAAGTGATTAATCATCTATTTCCTTTGGAAATACCAGTATTTAATAAGCTTGTGTTGCAATGTTGTACTAAAAAAGACTCATCAGGAACTCTTACAAAAGAACAAATTGACTTTGAAAATGATATTACTAAAGATAGAAGCTGTGAAGACAAAAGACCAAGGAAGGCATCGATAGAAGCTCGCAAAGCTATTTATGATTCATTTAAGAATGATTGTTGCACTGTACTATTTTGTACCCCCCGGGAGTGTCATCAAGATTCTGCACTAAACTGGACTTAACTATTTGATTATTCTATTGTATCAGCTAATTATAATTGTAATGATACAATAATATAACTAAGCTCACGTGATGTACCCCATAAACGTTGCGTCTATGTACAATTCTTTGGTCCTGACAATAATAATCACAGTTGTTACAGTAAACTTTCGACTCGGTCGGCTTGTCGTCATGACACTGTGTGATGTCATCAAAATGTTCTAAGATTTTAGGAGCTGTCAATGGTTCTTTAACTTTTTGGAAAGCAGCTTGCTGCAGTGAGGTCCACTTCCATGACTGAGAATATCATAATGCCATTGTTGTGGCCCAACAACCAATTTTGACTGATCAAGATAGTACCAGTGGGTGTCAACTACTTGATATACAGGATCAAAGTCTGTCAAAACAGTAAACAATCAATGTTCAATACATGTTCTTTGTAAGTGTTGTGATATTTACGTACGTAGGGTGTCTGGTTTGTAGAAGTAGCAAAGCATCAACTATGTGTGGGGGCAGAGAAAAAAGGGTCTGGTGATCTCCAAAATAATTTTTTTAGCCGGATCTAAAACTTTTGGGGATCATTGATTAGTGGTGATGAATTGCAAAGGCCTCTTAATGAAACGACAATAGAAGAACGGAGCACGTTTGCTTGGAAAGTGGGCATGTGTACCGTTTCCCATTGTCGTGTCGTTAACAGGCCATTGCTATTCATCACCACTAATCAATGATCTGTAGATCCGGCCGCACAAACATTCTATATTGGAGATCCACCAGACCCTTTTTCTCTACCCCCACACAAAAAGAAAAAAGTGGTCTAGGCATGAGACTATACTCCGCATGCAGGTACTTTACCTAGTACTGGTCATTGCTGACCCACAGTGCAGTTGCTGCTCTGCTTGTCCTGTGCTCCAGAGCAAGAAACATTTTGTCTGTCACCAAAAAGCTGCACAGATCATGTTGCCACCGGAAACTGACCAATAAAATCAAACCACCAATACTTTGAGTTGATGATAGACTACTTGAACAATGTTGAGAGTGAATATCGTGACATACGAAGAACCCTACAAACTGCTGCAACGAAAAATCACGTGGTTTTAAGACATTTGTATCGTTTTCTACCAGAAGAAAGTGACAAACTTGGTTGCCATGCTGGTGTTATTCAAGTTATACTTAGCCTAACACATGACAATAGTTAGGTAGTTGATTGGAGGATATCGATTTTTCGCGTTGCGGACCCTATCATGGGTATTGCCATGATTTGAATTTTGATCACGTGAGTGCTTATTTCATGCATTGGATTTCTCTATGCATTTACTGGGTGCAATAGCCATATTGTCAGGTGTTTATAAGCTTCGTATCCTTGCTGTTGGAGACTGTTTCACTGATTTATCAACTATTTTGGTATTTGTTTGCAAAAATCGTGTCGTTTTGACCAAATTTCAGTATAAGATGGCCCAGCCAGATGACTAACAAGCTTCAATTATAACCATACTCCGCATGTAGGTACTTTACCTAGTACTGTTCATTGCTGACCCACGGTGCAGTTGCTACTCTGCTAGAGAGAGAACCATCATAAGTAATAAGATGATACATACAATACATTATTAGTCCTCGGTCTTGTGCGACCACAGTCAGATCAAACAAAATGAGATCTTGTGGGCACGGCAAGGGGTGTGTACATGTAAGAAAACAAAAAAACAAAAACAAAAAGACTAACAACAACAGCAACAACAATTATTACAAGACAAAATTAGCTTAAGTGCTCGGTTGACCAGTCACTACAATTCCTGGCCAAGAAAATCTTTTGCGAACATGACATACATTGATGAGCAGCATTGTCGAGGATCTTGTCGGATGAAAGATTTGGTGGTTACAAAAAGTTGTGCTTGAGACCAAGGACAACTGTTGTGCTTGAGACCAAGGACAACTTTCCTGTGCTCCAGAGGAAGAAACATTTTGCTTGTCGCCAAAAAAGCGCACAGATCGTGCTGCCACCAGAAACTGACCAATAAGGCCACTCCAAAAAAAATTCATTGTTTCCCATTTCCTGCCCTCATGCAGATTCTCTTCCCGCATGGTCATTCATTATTGCTGTCAATATTCATTATTTATCCTGTGACTGCATAGGCAGCATAGCAGTAACTAGTTTAGCTTTCAGAAAGCCCATTTAGCTAGCTTTTCACTATTAAGGTTCTTAGTTTAAACATTTCTACTCTATTCTTACCTGTAAGATAGTTATGAATTTCGAAAATTATTGGAAATATCTATAATGGATAATGAGCCGCCCGCCCGCATGTATTTTTAAGATCAATGAAATGAGAAACAAGGAATTCTGTTGGAGTGGCCTAAATCAAACCACCTATACTTTGAATTGATCATAGACTACTTGAACAATGTTGAGAGTGAATATCGTGGCATATGAAGAACCCTACGAAACACTGCAATGAAAAATCACATGATGTTAGGACATTTGTATCATTTTCTATCAGACGAAAGTGACAAACTTGGCTGCCATGCTGGTGTTATTCAACTTGCACTTAGCCTAACACATGACAATAGTTAAGTAGTTGATGGGAGGATATCTATTTTTTGCATTGTGGAGCCTAACTAAGCCAATTTGTGAAGTTGCATATCTCTGGAACGCTTGAAGAGATTTTGCTCAAATTTGGTATGTGGAGTACTGAGATTGGCGGGCGTGTCCTCAACAAAATTCGTCTTGCTTCAGAAAGGCAGCACAGAGCTACAGAGGTGTGAAAATCACGTTTTCTTTCTTCCTCATGGTGTTGCGTGCCAGCTTCTTGGCCGCACGACACACTACCGTGTGTCTTGATGGTACTGTAGCTGCGCACTGCTTTGTTTGTCATCCAGCCTTGCAACTGTGGTCAGGCAGGCAGGCAGGCAGGCAGGCAGGCAGGCAGGCAGGCAGGCAGGCAGGCAGGCAGGCAGGCAGGCAGGCAGGCAGGCAGGCAGGCAGGCAGGCAGGCAAAAATTCGAGTTTCAGTGATTTTTGTAAAACTCTACATATGACTGTCTGTGTTTTCTTGCTTTTAATGTTGTATAATGATTTTAGACAAACTAATATTATTAAATAAAGGTGATGTTTGTCATGTAAAATGTTTTTAGGATGATTTTAAAGGCAGAATTTTAGGCAATGCGTGTCATGTCATTTTTGGAGGATCCTACTACCGTACTGTTTGATATATTTAAAGACAATTCAAATGCTTGATGGATCAAACATTTTTGAAAATTTTCTAGCTTTGCGTGGTAATGTTAATACAATGGTTAGTTGATGACAATGAGTAGGTGAAAGATGAAATGTTTATTTTGCTGCTGGGGCATATATAAAGTTGTGAGAAATTGACAACTTAATTTATATAATATGCAATTGATATTTCAATGCTGTTTAATAGAATTGTACTTAATATTATATGTGTGTGCTGTTGACAGTGTTTTATATACTACCCTTTTAGAATATGGATGTTGTTAATGGCTACTTTGAAGCTATCTTCAATGAAAAACCTGGAAAAGAAACTGGATGGTTGCAAACGTTTAAAAGGTATAAGTTTATTCAGATCAAGCTCTTAGAAAGTGAACAAAGTGAAACAAGTGAAAAGAAAATATTTTTGACTGAATCAAGTCAGGTCAGTTACTCAATTAATATAAATAATTGCATTATGTTGTACATTTTACAGTAGCTGTATATACTGTGTTTGATAACAATAACATTTTGCTGCTACTATTATAATCATTCTACAAGTAGAAGTTTGCCCATTTTTACATAAGGGTTAAGGAATGTGGTGGTTAATAATTACAATGGTCTCCTTTAAAATGTATTGAAGCCTAAGGGAGTGATCTTCATGGGAGCCTAAACAGGACCATTTATTCTTATCGTGAGAACGAAATTATAATCTTCAGGTTGTTAGCATCACGATGGAATTATAATTTGTTAAGATTTGTTGTGTTGTGAACCAGAAAGAAACGACTTTAGCATGGCAAAATACTCTAGTGACTTTGTTTTCAGCATCTAGAAAGTAGGATTGAATTGGATTGGATTCCCGCTCTCATAAGTTTCAACACATTTTAAGGCCTCCCAAAGGACACCGGATGTTGCGCAACCCATAATAAATTAATATTCATTACCATATGTGACCCAATTTTGGAAAACCATCCTTTTGGGAACATGCAAAATTTGCAGGAAAACTCAATTTAAAATTACAGCAATATTTTTTAAATTAATTTTTTTACACATTTGGATAAAGCAACTATTAAGCCTTCTTCCTGTGAAATTTCCAACCCACAGCTTCTTTCTGCTAGGAGATATGGATGATTTTATCAGACCATGTAGTGATTTCACCATGCATGGGACAACAATTAACTTACAAATGGGGCGATTTGTTCAGGTGTTAGAATGGTTGAAACTAAGTCTTAGGCAATGATACATGGCATTTAATAAAAGAAAAGGGCCAGGAACACTTTATTTAACTATCAGAAGTCTCTTTAGAATATTTTTAGAGAGTATAAGGCACCTATTCAGTGATTATTAGTTTCTCATCCAGCCTTTCTAATTATTATGATGCGGGCGGGAGGGTATTACCATTATGCCATTATTGTATAATATTAACACACTGATGTACAGACCTTGTCCAAATTGTCTTTCTTTCTTACTACAAACATTTCCTTCACCAGCTGATTCTACTTTTCGTGATCGCCAACCGTTTTTCGACAGTCAACTGAAAGCCTGCTTTGATGAAGTCGATAGAGCACGATTGCAACTGGCACTGCAGCAATTTGCTAAGGAAAACAACAGTTCTCCTGGTGATATATAGCGAATTGTAGCATTCATCAACAAAAATTATAACAGTTTGGTATCACGTGTTCTTCTGAGCATGCGCAGAGTAAATAATGGCTTACCGTGCAGTAGCTTAAGAAGGATGCGGGCGGTGGATGAGAAACTAATAATCACCAAATAGGGGTCTAAATGTAAACAAAGTGATTTGTCACAATTTGTCATGCCTTAATCACTCACAGAATTCAATGCATTAAGATGAAAAGTTACTTTGTAATGTATTAGACAGTAAATTGACCATATCTCTGGAACCCTTCAAGATATCAAGCTGAAATTTTGACACAAGATAGATAAACACCCAGTTCCTCATTTTAGCCACAAAAGAGAAAATTGACCTATGTTGCCAAAAGGGATGGTTTTCCAAAATTGGGTCACATATTGTGAATACTTTAGCTTGTGTGAAAATGGACTATTAGGATATTTGCAACCTAGTATGGACTATTACAATAAAATGTGAAGAATCTTACCTGATGTGTAAGTTTAATCTCTATTTTAGTCAGTAAACTAAAGGCATGGCTAAAGTAGGAATTTGTACATCAGGTGATGATCTCCTTACAGTCCAGTTGTAAGTGCAAGTGACCTTTTATACATGCCTCTAAAATTATATTTAGGGACCCGCCGATTATGCCTACCTATTATGCTTTTGAACAGTGCTCAAAATTTTACCTATTGGGTTCAACTAAAAATTTGTTCCTCAGTTCTATGTTTTGCTAATAAATATGCACTTTATGGGTAAATGATAAGTGGCAGAAGTAGAGACTATGAATCTTCGCTTGTCAACAAGCATTTCAGAGAAAAGATCGATATACTCTAATAGAACAGTCAGCTGCTTTAGATTAACTGACTGTTCTATTAGAGTATATCGATTTTTTTCTGTGGTATGCATTTTGACAAGCAAGGATTTGTGATAGGGCACAAGTATCCTGCCTATATTATGCTAGCATTATGCTCAATGCTTTCAGGCACCTGTTATACCCAAAATTATTCCAGCATAATTGGTGGGTCCCTAATTATATTTAAAAATTAAAAGCAAGGAAACAGAAGATGTCATCTACCCCTGCTGCTATACTAGTGGACATTTATTTTCTACTTCAGTAATATACAGCCATAGGAATTAGGTGTCCATTTGTATAGTGGACTGTCTACTGCCTTGCTTTATATTTCTGCTGTTAACTTTTTTGTAACACAATTTATGAGTGGTGAGCCAACACATACCACATCAAAGGGAAAATGGCATTACCAGACTTATTTTCAGCTTTGTTACACCACATTACAAACAAAGAATAGTACAAGAAGTGCCTCTGCTACCTAGAGATGTGCATAATGTTTGAAATTGTCTTTGTAGTTAAAAAAAAGAACTCACATCCAGTTTTGGAGCCCATTTGATCATAGATTAATTACTCTATGCTATGGTAACGTTTCAGCCTCATATGCCAATAACTTTTGGAGTTAAAGTAGCAACATCAGAAAGATTGATTTGTACAGCTAGTACAGGGAAATAATAAATGACAGAATTTACTAAAGGATTAATGCAACAATCAAGACTCGTGGTAGTGAGTCACGACCAGTAAAGCAGAAACGCACTGCAGACAATAAATGTGACTGTCTCTGGGAAAACCGGTCTTATCACCCATTT
This sequence comes from Dysidea avara, assembly GCF_963678975.1. Taxonomy (NCBI): domain Eukaryota; kingdom Metazoa; phylum Porifera; class Demospongiae; order Dictyoceratida; family Dysideidae; genus Dysidea; species Dysidea avara. Next base: position 61,398,162 of record NC_089272.1, read on the forward strand.
AAAAGTATCGAGAAACGTCGGTTTTAAATATTCTGTGTGTTGTAGCTGGCCAATGGTGGTAGCTACGCATACCAAATTTTCACACGTTTCACAACAATTTCTTACCTTCCTGATCATCCACTGAAGAAGTAGTCAACAGCTAAGTTTCCCGCCATTTTAGATAGTTTTTAAACCGAGGTTGTCTGTATCAGGCGAGCTCCAGAAGGGTGGGAGGCGGGGGCCCTGGAAGGCGGGCAAGATGGTGTTCAAAAATTGAAAAGAGACGTGCTGGGATGAATTAGGCCAAGTTATAGGCCATTCAGGGCTCAGAACTGGCTAAAATGAAAGGAAATTTACAGCACAGGTCATTGTCCAACACCACAGAGCTGTACAGCCACACACAGCCATCTCCTGGTTGGCCAGGGCTCCATCAAGACCCCAGACCACTCGTACGGCTCGCCACTGTGCTCTAGAAAAGCAGCCAGCAAAAGCAGACCACTTTACTCTGGTCGACTGTGGCAGTGAAACTTGATAGTGCATTCATTAAACTTTGTGTTTGTGTGAAAAAATCAAACTTCCTGTCTTGGGCGATAAGAACGGTTTTCGTAGATCCAGTCACAAATGATATGATCACTATACGTGAGGATTTTACAGGAATGGACGTTGTCAAATTCTGCCTTCCTGTAACTCACCCGTCACTTATGCTATCCCTCTGAAACTCTAGAGTTGAACTCATCATGTCACTAGTAACTACCACACAAGCAGTGAAGCAAATCCATGCCAACTGTTTCGAGATTGAGATTGCCGACATCAAAGAGGGTTTCATTTTTTTCGCATGCAGTTAGATGCAACTGCAGGTGTATGCCTTGTCTTCCTTTGTGCATTCCAAACATCGATTGTCCTGCTATCGCTTCAGTACGCCTCAAGATTCACACCATCGATTTTACCATACATAATTACCCTACAGTCTTAATTTCAGCACCAAACGAAGTTTCAGTCATCCTCAGTCGACCTAGAGGCCAAATACAAAACCCATATTGTTGTTTTCCGCAATACTCACTTGGCATGTAGGGCAATGTGTCTTTAAACTGTTCTAAAGTTTCGTTGAGATTGAAACATATGTTTTCGAGAATGGCTAGTTTGAAATTTGAATTTAGTTGCCCCCATGTAATTTGCTTTCTGTAAGAATTTAACTCGAATTTAAAGAATGACGCAGAGCACAACTGCGGTCCCTGGTTATTGATGAACTGGGGTGTGTATTTAAAGAATGACGCAGAGCACAAATGCAGTCACTGGTTATTGATGAACCGGGTGTGCATAGCTAATCAGTGCATGTAGCTAGCCATAAAGAAGCATGCTGCATGCCATCATCCGATTTGAATTTAGCCTCCCCCACATAATTTTCTCTCTAAGGGCACGGCTTAAAGAATGACACAGAGCACAACTGAGGTTACCAGTTGACACAAGCTGTGAGTAATTAGCACACTGCTCGCCAGCTTACTCAAGTTAGAATACACGCATGTCAAAAGAGTTATTGGGCTGGAGAAGCAAAAGTATTCTATATTGCAATCAACTCTTTCTACTAATATGCCTAATAACAGAGAGTCTGTCTCCTATTGCTAAAATAGTTGTAATAAATAATTATGTTTTGAATTACATATTGTTAGTACCATTATAACTCTTTACAATGTTGTACTTGTCATTTTATACATTGCTGATATTTTATGTTTGGTATTGTGAAATTATACAACTTTGTGTGGGCGAGATCAAAGGGAAAGTGTACTTTAAATTTCATAAAGTACACTTTAGGGCAAACAGTTTTTTGTTTCCCACAAATAGTGCTTTATTGCACCGTAAACAGTGCTTTATTGCATCACAAAGAGTGCTTTATTGCACCACAAAGAGTGATTTATTCGTACAATAAAGCACTCTTTGCGGTGCAATAAAGCACTCTTTGTGGGAAATAAAGCACAGCTGCCCACATGCTTTAGTGCAGGCTAATAGCCCGTGGCGCTCACGCCAGTATGACTAATCACCCAAGCCGGTGAAGGCTGATAGTCGTCACCTCACTGAGTGGTCAATCACCCCAGCCAATATAAGTTCTACCACTGGGTTACTTTTATAGACATACCTAAATGCTTCGATAATGGGTGGGAGAAGGTAGCATTGGTGTTACATTTGTTAATGTTAACGGACAAGTCCTGGAGATATCATGGAAATACTTCACCATGTGTCACAATAGAATCAATTGTGGGTTGTGACCAAAGCCTGCCAAAATATGTAATGAACGTTTACTATGCCAAACTATGGTGAACTACGTGTGAGGTACTTTGTTAAACTAGTTTGTGTGCATTCAGTCTGCTAATAATTTGTGCAACTCGTGTTAATTATGAGTCCTAGTGTATGGTGAAGCTACACAACTAGAAATCATTTAAAGCATTGCCTTGTTAGTGCTATATGAAAATAAAGCACTCGGCTTCGCCTCATCCTTTATTAGCATCTTGGCCACATGCCTCGTGCCTTATTTTTCATATAGCACTCGCAGCAATGCTTTAACATATACGTAAATGTACAAAAATTAATGACGTTTAGATATCTTCTTTGATTTTCCTGAGCTTCTTCAAGCACCTTTGATGTCAATGAACCCTACAGTAGTGTTGCACAATATACCGAGTATTTAGTTACACCATGGTATGATACAATCTAATTTCTTAACACCACAATATCGTGAATTTTAAAAACAGTCTTTAAAGCTTAACTATTTGTATGAAAGTGTACTAAATATGAAAGGATATGGACTGGTGTACAATAACATACTACAATAAACTTGCTAACACAAATTCTGTCTTGAGTAAAAATGTTTAGAAACTTAGAAACTGTACTTTTGTGTCTGGATCTAGTAATAGAGGTCTAAAATACCATATAACTATGGCATACCAGTGATATAGTTATACCACGTAACAATATAGTAGCATCTATGAAATAATTATAACAAAGCCGCTCAGCACTACCTACTAGGCTATTAAACTTCTAATTTTACATGTAGAAAAAAATTAAGAATTTTAAGGATCAAAATATAACAAAATAGGGAAATAAAGAGAAAAAATAAGAGCAAAATGGCAAAAAGTAGTGAAGGTTGCTACTTATGTACTTGCAAATATACGTACTATTGGACATTTAATCCCTATGCTTCAGTCTATAAACCATGACTGAATGAGGAATTAAAATAATGTCCATTAGTATAATGTAACCAGGCCTGTGAAAATAGGGCAAATAGGTACATAAAAGTGCCCTAATGTTTTACGTTTTATGACTCAAAACTTTTTATTCCACTAGTATAACTCCATACAAGTTTTGGCACTTATTAAACATTTAGTTGGCTTTATAGTGTGAGTTACAGAATGGAAATATCCTATTCTAATGCTGAGATTATGACCTGTTATGTGATGGTGTGTCTATTTTTGCAGGCCTGGTCACATATCTGCAGGTATAGGCAGCCTCTCAGTGTTTCACAACTTTTTGTTTGCTATTTCTTGTTTCACTATTTCATTAATCTTTGATCCCTTGTTTTTCCTTCTACTTATTTGTTTACTTTTTATAACATAAAATTGAGCTTGTGCATACTGCATCAAAAGAAAGAATGGTGCCAGGTATGTCATTAAATTATTTTTGCTTCTGAATGTACACCCTAACAATCAATTACTGAAAAGCGAAGTGGCCATTACATTTCTTCTTCAACTACTGTATGATCCGCTCGTTACACATTAATACAAATTAAGAACTGCATGAGAAATATCTCTGCAATCACTACAGAAAGTATGGGCGATATGCATACTAGCTAGCACCACAGCCACAGGGAAGCCGTATATACAGTACCATGAATCAACACCTTGCAATGTCAGCAAAAAGAACTGAGACACAAAGGAGGACAAAGGTAAGTCTGTGATGCATGCATTGTACGTGTAGTTATTGAAAAGGCACGCCTCGGGATGAAGTGATGTCAAACAGTGAAAAAATGAAGCCCATACCCTTTTGAGTTGTCAAGTTATGCTTGGCTGAAGGCATCACTTAGTTAGCTAGTTAGCCAGATAGTTAATAGAACATTAATAATAGTTAAATAGGAAATTTATGAAATTCCATTAAAATGTGTAGGAATATTTGGGGTTGCTCTGAAGGCATTTTTGGGCTTGGTTATGTAGAACCAGTACTGCCAAGCTTTTGAAAGAAAGCTGAGGCTGTTTTATGGGTGATTTTGAAGGGAACGAAAGCCCCAAAACTCCAAGATTTCTAATATACAATACTGCCATACTATATGATAGTCATGGTCAATCATGTTTAAGTTAAAGTGTGCTCATTTTGTGTACTTTCTAGGTCACATAATTATATAAATGGTATGCCAGTAATAGTCATGTTTGTTATTTACTTATAGCATTTTCTTAATTCTCTTGGAAGATACACTAATGCAGTCATGATGACTGTAAAATCAACTTCCACATACCATGCAAGTGGAAATGCAACCTCCAAGGCAATTTGGAAACTTCTTTGCTTACCAAATCCCATTTTGCTACAGTCGTCTGATTTTCAGAGTTGTGAAAAAACACTAACGTGTTATGAGGAGGATAAACACCAATACATTTCTGGGATGATTCGACAGCCCATTCACAATCAAGTATGTGCGTTTGCACGTCCAGTTGTCATTAACACTGCTGAAGGTAGTGTAATCAGCAAGGCTGTAGTTATTGTGAAGTAAAATGAAAACAAGATGAAACATTGAACCTTTGTGTGTTATCTATATAGATTCCATTAAGGATGCTTAGAATTAGTTACATTGCTGCATTTAATCTGCTGTATTGTAGTTACACCCTGCATAAGTGAAATACTTTCATGCTATTACAGTGTGATTTTATAACACTTATTTTTTTTGTTCATAAAACATACAATTGGCTATTATATGTACAGTAGGACCTCCATTATCTGAACACCTGTGTGCCATCTGAATCACAAAAGTATTCAGATAAGTGAATTTGTTCGGATAAATGAAGCCCAATGATTTATATACAGAGCTCTGTTAAACTCCTCTTTAATAGAACATACTCATGTTGACAAAATACCCTAATAGAACAGTCACCGCTACTGTTCGGATAATTGAGGGTTTGGATAATCGTAGTTCAGACAATCGAGGTCCTACTGTATACTCTAGGAACACAGTATTAATGTTTTGTTCAATCCAAAAGCAAATGTTAAATTTTTTAACATTCTCACTGAGAATACCAAGATTCCTTTAAGCTTCAACTAGTGACCAGATGAAACATATTCACAGTGTTCCATACCCTTACACTTTTGTCAAAGTTATAATTATGATATACATAATTAGACACTCCGTTAATGCTACTATTAATGTTGGTCACTCATTGTTATTTTCCTGCATGGTTGAATATCAGTCTCCATTGCCCTGAGTACTCTTCTCCTCCCACAAGCTGATGATTGTGGGAGTGGTTTGGTATGTGTACAGGATCTCGACTGACTTTTTGGGATAAATCTCCAAATCCAATGTGAAAAATGGACTTAAATTCATGTCACTTTAAGGGGGTTAGCATTAGCTACGTATCACGGCCTGGTGGCTGTGGTAGTCTGGTCGTAGACAAGCAATTTCAATGATTTGGTCTGTGGACTGGATGTCTGACAGCACCATCTGCATCAGTAGAGATTAACACACAGCAGGGAACACACTTACAGCATAACGGTAGCTAGTGTAGTGAGCTGTGCAGTGAGCTGTGCAGTGAGACCTGTCATTATGTATGTGCACAGTGCAGTAGTGATGCACACATACAGGTAGTGCATGCCCATTTCTTTATGCAAAAATCAATGCACACTTATGATCAATTAGCATAGCTGGCTATCATACTGTGAAAGTCTTTGAAAACTGGTATATATATAGAAATACTGGCATAGGCTTGCTTTTACCACAGCCTTTGGTTAATAACTCGTGATCATGGTTTAGCAGTGACCAGAAGTCATATCCTAAAAAAGCACCGGATTACTTGCACTGAACCACATTGCTGGTTTTTGGGATGCATACTATTTTATATTAGGCCCAAGAAATGATACAATAGTTAAAACAACAAGCTAAGTATATAGCAATATACCATGTTACTACTGTATATACAATATATTGCTAACTATATAGCAATATACCATGTTACTACTGTATATAGCGATATACACAATATATTGCTAACTATATAGCAATATACTGTGTATTCAAATTTCAATACCGTTGAACGCTAGTGCCAATATGGTTGAGCAAATACCCACTGATGTGTTAAATGCAAAGACACTCGGTGTAATGTTTTAAAGAACTTCAGCTATAATGGTAAACAACTCCAATAACAAGCACCTATACAGGTGTATGTACATATATGTATATTAGAATTATTTACCAGGAAAAATTGCTCAATGTTCTGGCACAGACACTTCAAAAATCGTGTGCAGCACACTCATCAATCAAGAGTCTTGAATGCTGAATTTGCTCTAAATTTTGCTTTCAGGAATTTTTAAAAATTTCACATGCTTGGCATCTTCATGTATCCAATATACTTCTAAGTTCATAATATTCTGTGCCTTCATCTTGATTGCTGTTTATGGAATTACTCAAATGTCTCTACAGTAACTACAGTATTTGTTGCACTGTTTATGTACAGTGAAGCTGTTTTCATAGTGGGATTTACAAATAACCATAAGATCAATTATTAGTTTTAATATTCTTCTGCTGTATCAAGTATTTGCCTTGTGAATATTAATACTATTCTCAAGTGTACAACTTTCCTCACAGAGCATTTACCATGGCATAATCTTGAGAATAGTAGGTGTTTGAGAAGTATTAACATGCAACAAAGCTAGCAAGCAGAAATATGCTGCACACAACAAGAAGTTTGCCGTTCTATTAGTGTTAGTATAATAGAGCAGTTAGTATAATGGTGTAGATTAGGAACCTAGCACAAGGTTCTTCATGGTTTTAGGAACCAAGGCAAAGCTGAGGTTACTAAAATTCTGAAAAACCAGTTCCTAACTGACTTAGAACATGACTCAGCGTTTAGTTCTAACCGCATTATAATTTTGATACCACAATCAAAACTAGATTTCATAACTTGGTTTTAAGTCATTTTGCTAAATAAATATACTTGAAGTCTGAATAAATTACTCAGCAGGTTTCTAACCAACTCTAGGAGGCTTCATAGAGACCTCACTAAAATTAATATCAAAGATCAAAGCATACCATGCATGCCATGTTATTATGTAGCAGTCAGAGGATAATGACCGCTCAATTGCAAATAATTTTTTCACAATAAAAGGATCTGAGGGGTATGTGCCCTCCCCCCACCTCCCCATACACATGGTTCATTGTAAGCCATTCTATGACAATTGGCTCATAATCGGTATACCTACAGTGTACGCAGACCAATATATATATTTAAACATTTCTGCTCTACATCAAAAAATGTAAAAATGTCAGTCCTGAACATAAAAAGTACCTTTAACTTCTGGGTGGGTGCCAAGGGCGGATTTAGGGGGGGTGCTGAAGCACCCCCGTCCAAAATTTTACCATGTGCAAGCTAGGAAGCTTCTAGAAGTTGCAGTATAGATGCAATTGCATCTTACACATACGCATGGGCAATGAAAAGATGGAAAGAGAAGGGAGAACGGCTAGTCTTTTCTTAGAATTACTAAGAGGGGTTCAAATTATACTTTTGGTGTGAGGCTTAACCTAAAAGCTGCTAAAATCAAAGTACTCTAATAGAACAGTCAACTACTCTAATAGAACATCCATCATAATGCTGTTTTTTTTTTTTCCCAAAAGTTGCCAGTGTGTTTTCTTGACCTGTGGACTGCTATCTTACCATTGCTCCAGACATCCTGCCATATACTAATCACTTTCTGAGAACAACTTCTGTCAAATGGTTTAATATTATAGTGGGTATTTTCAGTTGTTGCTACAAACTTGATACTTGGGTTGACATGCTTAAGTAAAACAGTTAATTTCGTAGCATGTATACAGTTAACAAGGCTGTATCATCTGAGAACTGTTTGTTTTTGTTTAATCAGTGCCAAAGTTTCATGCTGCATGCATTTATCTGAATCTAGCTTGAAGCTAGTAAAATTTAATGTCATACAGGGTTTGCACTCCCAAACCCCTTGAAGCTCAACTTTATAAGCTCAAATGATACTGCGGCATTTACGCTGTCACGTTATAAGGAGGTTAGTTGTGGCCAAAAACTAGTTGTATATGTAAGTGACTTTGGACTCATGTTGTAAAAAATTAATATGGTGATGGGGCCATATGCAAAAAGTCAGATTGAAATAACAACAGAACAGTCTGTGGCTATACACAAAGTTGAAGATATTTTTGTGTGCATTTTAAATCTCTACAATGACCTTAAGATCCAATCGACCTGTGTACTGTATTTGACAATCCACTATTATATATTGCCTTATAATCCTATAGCATTTAAAAGTGTAGCTAGCTTGTTCTGTTTTTCTAAAATTGCTTACAACTGCACTCATCCATCTTGTACCCACAATCTTTCAGTACTGTAACAATAGAGTATTTGGTTTAAAATAGCTTCTGGATTCAATCTTGTGATAGCTATGTTCCAAAAATTTCCAGAGGGAGCATCACTCCAGACCCTGGCCCCCTAGCTGGAAAATTCTACAGATGTGTACTCTACACACAGCATGGTGAGTGTATACTTGCCCTCTCAAGCCTTCCCTTCATTGTTACTGTTTGGATGTTATAGTTTGAGCCATGAGACTGTAAAGCACACTAGCTATACCTTAAGCCAAGCAATACACTAAAATTAGCGATCTTGTATATATATTGATGGATTTACAATATGAATTTTATTAAATTTATGAATTGATGTAATCAATTAGCAAAAAAACCAAAACGCTTAAATTGCTAAAGTTAATGTACTGCTAAATCAAACACAAAATTATATTAATGGACCATGTATAGCTGATATTCATATCCTTCCCCTTCCTGTTTTTTATGTAAAGAATAGATTTTAGTTACTGGCTGTGCCCTTACATGACAGCTAGTATTACAACTGTCCTGGAATAATGGTGTCATTTTATCATTAGTACACTTAGGTGACTCACAATGCTTTACAAGCATTGTGAATCACTTAAACAAAGTGGGTCAAAAATATTACCAAATTTACTGAATAGGCTAAATTTGCAAAACTTTTCTGTGGGGGCATGCCCCCAGACCCCCCGAAGGGTTAAAGTATTTCACTACCAAGTGATTGCTCTATTAGTGAGTTTTTAAGATCTATGTACAATGCAGTTTAGTGTTCTATTGCAGTTATTATGATTAAAGTACTTGATAAAGGCAGAGCCTGTATACCAGAAGGCCTTTAATGTTTATATTAACTGCACTAAGTAAGTATGTTGCCACTGACTACTCTATTAGGGAGTATTGATCTATTTTCATGGAATTAAGCTACATAGTTTGAAATATCCACCTAATATGCTAGCATTATGCTGGCATAGCTATTATGCCTCTTATTATGCTGGCATATTTGACACAGGCCTACTAGCTAGATTAAGGCTGGCTACAAATACAATGTTCCAGAGTGGAACCAAAGTACCAGAATGAAACCAAGGTCTGGATCCAGATTCTCCTAGTATATAACTATTCTCCAAAACTTTTGTAGGACCTATGAACTCATGATCAATCATTCCAGAGTATATACAAGGCAATCAGTTTGACAGGATGTGTGATATTATACTAGCTAGCTACTACATAAAATTTAATTATGTGCCCCATGCATAGCATGTCATGCAGAAAGAGACTGGTATTGAATAATTTTCAACATGTGATCACTCACAATGTTTATTCAAGACAAAATTATTATCAAATAAGGTAAAACAGCCCTGTCAAAAGTTTCTTCTGGGGCACATTCAGTTGGTTTGCTTTGCTCTCTGCATGTCAGCTTTCAGAATTGTCATTGCTAGATCAATAATGCATCTCTTTCACCATACAGTAATTCATGCACTGCTTATTCAATCAAGTGTTATCAAATGCCTTAGAAAGCTCCTTTCCTGTGGAAGCATTCCCAAGACACTCCTGGTTAGAGCATGCTTTGCATGCTGAGTGTGATTCACACACCTGTTGAGTGACTTCCACTAATTCTCACATGCACTTATAATTATAAACATCTCAGATCTGTCCCTGTTGCCTCAACCTAAAACCCCCTACCACTGGATATTGTAGCATCACTTGATAAGATATACAGGCCTTTGCCTTTCATAATACATGTATTAAAACTGATCAAAAATACTGCAGCTGTATGGCTGAGAAGAGTAGGGTAGCAAGTTGATAATTTTGCAATAAAGAATAGCACAGCCATTCATTTGTTTCAAATAAAACTCTTACTGATGCAATAGAACCAACCAGCCATGTCCAACTAACCCATTGTTTACGATCACATCTTATCACAATTATAACTATTAGACAGTAGGTGTAATTACAAAAGGGATTGGTCCACACACATTAAATTTACCAACTTTGATGATACATATAATATAACTACAGACTGAAAATTTAGTCATACATGCACTAACACATAATTACGTAGCTTAAGGTTTTATACGTATGTCTCAGGAACAGTTACAAATTTAATTGGAAAACACAATACATGTGGAAGACCTAGCCTGTTTGTAAATCCTGTCACAATAGTGATTGGTACAACAATAGAAACATATAGCTATGTTATACTGTGTATGTATAGTCAGTTAAGCCATACTACAGGAGCTATCTGGAACTTCCACCTCCTCCAGGATGAACCGAGACACAGATTGGTAGCCTGTGATCACTTTGTAACTTTCATTTGACCCTTCACAATGATCCACATACAATTTAACCACGTGATCACCAGTAGAAAAGGTGCTCATAGGTAATGGGCCACCACACAACCCTGATATAGTGCCTGGCCTCCACTGTTTTGAGTGAAGTGTGTTACTGAGATTTTGATAAATGGCAGCATCAATTGATAGAGGATAAGCACACTCATTTCCATCAATGGTGAGGTACCTGTAAGAATTCAATTAATTGCAATATCAGATAATCTAGTAGCTACCATCTCATACAGCAAGTGGAGCAGTTCATTAATCCAATGTTACCATTCCAAGACACCTGCAACCAAGTATCACTCTTCTGCTTGTTGATGATACAACTCTGTATAGCAGAAGTGCTACCACTAGTTTGTGAGTTCAGGTTATTCTCAACACATTGATTCCAGTTTGGCCAATAATAGGATGGTGGAGGGCTCCTTGCTGCATGCAAGAAGAAAACAAGGTGAACCAAATATGTATTTATACTATGTACTTAAACTTAATCTATGTGTCATTCATTTGCAAACAAAACAAAATTTGTGCAGTAGTAGTATAATAGTATTTTTATATACAAGTAAGACTATCATATCATACAGTACAGTAGTACTCTATGGTACAGTGACCATGATGGTTTACACTTTTTCACAAAAGAAAAAAAAAATGTAGACCAGAAAACTGCCTCACAATAATACATTCACAGTGCATTGGCGTATATAACCAAGCCCAAAAGTGCTTTCAGTGCAATGCAAAATACTTCCAATGAGTTGCAATGAAGTAATTATTTTTTATGATTTTCTTATGACTGATTAGCTAATATAATTGCCTACCTGAAACTTAGTACAACTAAAAATATGAGCTTGATTTTAGTGTTAGATATTGTTTCATTTTGTTTCAGTGTACTGCAGTATGTGTAACACAGGCATTATGGACTTAAAAATGTGACTGAATTTTGGAAAACCACCCATATGGGTGCACATGAAATAATTAGAATTTTCATGTTTAGTGGGTTGCTAATAAGAGCAGGGAACAGTTTTAAAAGTATTTAAGGTATTGAGAATGGCTTAAAACCATCAACAAGTAGATTTGCACTATAAAGTTTGTGATTTGATTGTTAAATATTTTAGGCGTCAAATGTGCCCATATGGGTGATTTCCAAAATTTGGTCACAAATTTGTCCTCTGTTATGTTCCTATTTTTGCTGAAAGTGTAAGGTGTTAATTTGCATTAGTGTATCCATGACAACATACTGATAATCATTCATAGCCGTGCACCCAAGAGTCAAAGTAATTAAGCAGATTAGTTGTATACTTTCATTCTTCAATGTAGGGATATGTAACAGGCAAAAAATAGTCAAAATCTATGAAATGGCTACATTGCTCATTATAGGTTGTCGTACAATATTAGCTTCATTTTTTTCTGGCACTATTCTTTCTATTAATGCGGTGTTTTAGAAGCTCATACTGTATGAAGAGCATTGTAACAAACTAGTGTAAGAAAAAAAATAGGCATTAGCTAGTAACTATTATAGAGATCATGGCAATAAATAGCTAGTGTTTATAACGAGGGGAATTATCACCTGAAGTGCCATACTATGGTTTGTTATAGCTACCAGACACAGTTCTGGGGGGGCTTCACTGGTTTCCAGAAACCAGTCAGCTTTTTAAACGAAAAGATCAATATATTCTAATAGAACAGTCGATGAAATCTGAAGCCAAAATTCTTGGTCTAAGGCTAAATTACCAACTGAATTGATGATTTATTGTACAATTATATCTTATAAATAGCTTTGATTTATCACAAAATTATGCAAAATCACTTCCCCCACACCTTCAAGTGTATAAGTGCCTCTAAAAAATTATCGTGTTAGCAATGACAAGGTATCTGCTTTTCTGTTGTGGAAATGAAAACCAGTCAGCATATCTTCTAGAACCAGCACTGAGCTACTATTTATATACACCTAAGTAGGAATTAAATTTGCACTATTAGGTGATGATCTGTCTTGTTTAGGCACTATTATTAGGGCTGCACCAAATCCACTTTTTACCGATACTTCAAATACCAAGTACTCAGCTGGGAAGTATCTGCAAGTACAAGTACCGATACCAAGTACCCTTAAAGTAGCTACTTCATAGTGCATACATTTATTATAGTGCATTTCATGGTATTCTTGTATACGTTTTCAGTATGGTTCATGTTTATAATGAAGTAGCCAATCAAGATTCACAAAGAAAGAAGTCACTGAAATGCATACCAGTGGATATTCCAGTATTCTTCTGGAGAAGTGTAGATAATATCATAATGGTACTTACAAAAACACAAAATTAATATTCTAATACTGAAACAGTCACTTCTACCTATTGCTCTATTAGAGTTATTGACTGTTCTATTAGAGTATATCGATATTTTTCTCAGTAAAGCGCCGGTTTTCACACGTAGGTTTCAACATAGATCAGTAATTTTGTTGGTAGTTAGCTATTAGTGTTATACTTGATGCTTTTAGGCATCCACTGTGCTAGTAAAATAAGCAAGTACAAACGAACATTATTTTATTCTCGCACGTGATAAGAATCAGTATCTGCAACAATATAATGGCCGATTCCGATACTCCATGAAAACAGCAATATCGGCCCGATACCGATACCGATACTAGAATCGGTGCAGCCCTAGCTATTATATAGTGACACCTCTATTATAGCATGTGAAATTACTAATTTTACGTCACATTTGCTAAAAAAAGCATTGCTACAGACAATTACGTAACTGGTGGATATACTAACGTTGTGGCCACTCTTCAATAAACATTACTGTTACACCCTCCAATCCTGTGAAAGCATTGAGATTTTTGTTCCCACAATTCTCGACGTTCAACACCACAGAATAGTTCCTTCCTTTTACAAAAGATCCTGATTGTGTGCCTCTACACAGTCCAGTTAGAGTAGAGGAATGATGGATGCTGACTGGAAAGGTATTAAGTAAGTGTACAATTCCATCAATTGGGGCAGGATCACTGCATTCTTCTCCATTAAATGTGATGAACCATCGACCACAACAGTCACTATGTTGAAGACATTATTTACACAAATAGTGTGAATGTATACTTTAGTGTACTTAGGCTAAACATTTCAAAGATATAGCTACCTCACAGGAGAATCATACACAGGTACTGTATTTGGAACTGTATCCACAAAATAAGTTTGCAATGAATTGATATAGCAATATTCACAGTGACTAAAATAATATGTGACCTAATTTTAGAAAATCATTGATATACGTACATTTATCAAAATTCGCTTTATTGGTTCTTTGTTGTCTACAGGGACAGAGGAATGGATTGGTTAAGTTTCAGCTTCATAAGTTAAGTAGTGTGAGAAATACAGCAGTAGACAGCCTGATAAGCGAATAAATCAATATGTACAGAAGACATTGAGAAAATAATCTACAGGTGCTTACATAAACCATCATAACTTAATGATGCAATGGCATACGGAGTTGAATCTTTGCTCATTGTATTTGCCATGAATTTATGAATCTCCACCAAGGTATAGTTTTTGCCAAAAGTATTCTTCTGTGATCCGGAAGGAAGGCGAATTCATTGAAGAAATATCATCATAAATTCTTTCATTACTGCAACGTAAACAAACATCTGTAACTCAGAAACCTACCTGTGTATGAAGACGAAACAAGGATTTTTGAACTCCCTATGAATAGGGGAACACGAGGATTCCCAGGATGTATCCACTGGAGTGTCAATTCACCAACCAGCAAGGTGATAAAACTTGCATAATTTTTTTCTGGAGCTTATGTTTGTCACCATTGTCGTTAAATGTGTTTTATTACAAAAGTACTATTGTGCATAGATTGACAGTTTTGTAAAATTAGGTCACATTATGTAACAATTAAACAATTGATCACCAAAAGAGAAATATTTATTAAAGATTTGTCATTGCATTAACAAAAACTTTGAAATTTTCTACTACAGTAGGGAGCATAGCACATCAATAAGAAGTACTGAAACAAGCTGGAGTAGTGCGCAATGCACAGTAAAACAATTAGAAGTGTTATATCCCTATTGTGCTCAAGATACCAAGTGGAAATACACAGTAGAGATATAACACTTCTTATTGTTTTAGTGTAAATCATGCATTACTCCAACTTGTTTCAGTACTACTTTTATCAATGTGCTATTGTCCTACTATAGTTGAAAATTTCAAAATTAATTTTGTTGTGTATTTGTTTGTTAACAAATAAAATTATTATGACTGGTAAACCCATGCATACCCCATCAAAAGAAAGACTGAATGGTGCCGTGCACCCCAGCTATCAATTACCATCTGAAAAGTGAAGTATCCATTATGCTTTGTTGTCAGCTATGTTCAACCCGTTACACAGCAGTTCGATTCAAAAAGCACCTCTGCAATCAAAGTAGCCACCATGAAAAATACAGATGAATTACGGAAGCCATCACATGCTACCACCTAACCAACACCTTTCACTGTCAGGAAAGATGAATGGGACACAAAGGAGGACACTGGTAAGTTCATGATAAATGCATTGTATGTACTGCAGTACACCAAAAAGTACGTGTCCGGCTAAGCAACATCAAACAGTGAAAAATCAAACCTGTAGGTGTAGCCTTACTGTTATTGAATTACGTTTGTCTAAAAGCATCAGTCAGTCAGTTATACTTAGTCACTAGAAAATTTCAGTTTTAAAAAAAATTCATAGCAACTTGTTGAAAGCTTTTGGGTCAATCTCTGAAGGCTTGTTTTGGTTTCCTAACCAATACTGCTTCATCATTGTCAGGGAAAAATGAGTGGTTTTTGGGTGATTTTTTTCATGGACCATACCCAAACCTTTGTGGTCCTAACTAATACTACACATAATTATTATGTATTTATAAATGTTAGTTACACCTCTCCACCCCATGTAGATCCAAAGATTTGACATCAACACTTTGACTTAACTCTGGGGCAGTTTGTTGACCCAACATTAAGTAGTTTTATAAACATAGGCTTATCTAGGAGACACTGCTAGGGGGTTTGGGGGGGGGGGGGGGGGGGGGGCAAGAAGTTATAGAATAAAACAATGTTCATTCTATTAAGAAAATAATGAAACTCTAGTACACAAGTTATATGGTATAGCTAGCTGGATGAATCAAGGATATACACGTTTTAAGACTCTAGTTGGATATCTTCTGAGAAAATTTTCAAAATTAGACCTCCTAGGTTTGAATTTAGGAGCATTTGGCTAGGTATTTATGCATGCTTTGCAAGGCCTGTTTGATGAGTGTACTAAACAAAATAAGGTAGTAGCTATTGTTACAAAAACTGTCAATTAATGACCATTGGAATTGTGACTGTTCTATTAGAATTGTGACTGTTCTATTAGAGTTGTGACTGTTCTATTAGAGTAGTGACTGGTCTATTAGAGTATCTATCTTCAGCACAAAAATCCAAACTTATTTGTCTCATTTTCTTCATAGTGTACAGTTTATAACTGTTAAGTACATTTGCAACTGTTGTCTTCTATTTACCTGTTGGCTTTCTGTACTTCTGCATGTGAATGCATGATTCCTGTTTCTGGTGCCAATATAGTCCTGTAAGCCCAAGGGGGCAAGAGAAGGGCCAGAGGGCTTTTCCCCCTCAGATCTGCTTATTGTTATACTTTGACAGAGTACAGACTTGACAGTTTCTTTGCCCAAGAATTTGAGAACTTGTCACTAGAATTGGTCAAATCCCTTGTATTGTCCCATATGTCTCAATTTGGGAATGACATTGTGCAAGAACTACTATTATCAAACAACTCACCTGCATGATTCTACTCCGAGGTTTCCATCCCAGGACACCATGATATCTGTATTGTCCTCTATCTTAACAAATGAACACTTAGTCTCATCAATACTCCCACTGTCCTTAGGATTGTCAACATTAGGTACAGTACAGTGATGCCATATTGGGTGGTACACTTCAGGGTCAGGTACAACTAATGCACTTGGTTCTGTTGGCAAAAATCCTCCTCCAGATGAGTAACTTATTTGAGTTGTGGTTGGCATTGGTAGTTCTTCAACAAGAAAACGTGAAGTTGAGAAGAAACCAGTAGCCAGGTCACCAATAGGGTAACCCAGACACTGACCGACCTCCAGCCTTATTGAATACACACCTGCTCCTGTATGACAATATTTGTAAGTCACAGTGAATAAACTATGGTACAAACTCAACTTAAATGCATGTTGCATTTTGTAAGTGCCAATTATAATGCATCCACACACAATAGTTAGAAGTATGCATGTACTTGCATTTGCCAATTAATCTAACCAGTCAATCTAGGTATTGGAATTAAGCTACCATGAGGCATCGTAAACATTTGCAGACCTTGGACTATACTATAGCTCTAGACCATCCCATATTTGGCATATGGCAGTCTTTTATTCTAATTGACAAACAACCTACGGTACATACTCTATAACATAAGTAACTACACTATTTTTATACTTCCAGACTGTTTTCCTCAACAGACTAAGCTTCTCATAGCTCAACCACTGAATTACAACCAGGAGCGCTGTTTTTAATTACGTAGTAGTTTTGGCACTATTGACTGAGGAATTACCAAGAAATTTTCACAGTAAAATTAATACACCCATTACCAAAATCTTTAAAGTTGTGTACAAAATTTACTCAACAACCAACACAAGACTAGCTATATGTGACCTAATTTTAGAAAACCATCGATATACACACATTGTCTACAGGGACAGAGGAATGGATTGGCTAAGTTTCAGCTTCATAAGATAAGCAGTGTGGGAAATACAGCAGTAGACACCCAGACGAGCAAATAAATCAATATGTACAGAAGACATCAAGAAAATAATCTACAGGTACTTACATAAACCATCATAACTTACTGATACAATGGCATATGGAGTTGAAACTTTGCTCATTGTATTCACCATGAATTTGTGAATCCACTACGATATAGTTTTTGTCAAAGGTATTCTTCTGTGATCCAGACGGAAGGCGAATTCATTGAAGAAAAATCGCCGTAAATTCTTTTGTCACCGCCATGTGAACAAACATCCGTAACACCCACCTGTGTATGAAGATGAAATAAGGGTTTTTGCGCTCCCTATGAATAGGGGAACACGATGATGCCCAGGATTTATCCACTGGAGTGTCAATTCACTGACCAACAGGGCGATAAGAACTTGCATAAATTTTTTTCTGAAGCTTGCATTTTTTACCAATTGTTTTTGAGTGCGTTTTATTACAAAAGTACTACCGTAAATCAGGAAAAGTTCTTTGTCAAAAATGTTTTGTTGCTAGCTGTATTGATGAAAATTAAAGCGACGAATTTATTTTAACTAGCTATAGATTATTCTGTGAAAAACTTTTGTTGATGCATGCCAGTGACGAAAATATGTTGCATCAAAAATTTAATAGACGAAAATTTTCTACACTGAAATTTTCCTGATTTACAGTATCGTGCATACACTGTAGATTGACGGTTTGGTCACATATATAAAGCACACGATGCACTGTATACAACTGAAGGGATTGCATCGAAGGAGTATATCAAGACACACGGTAGTGTGTCGTGCAGCCCAAGAAGCCGGCGCGCCACACCGTGAGTATATTAACAGGAAGAAAGAAAACACACTTTTCACACCTATGTAGCTCTGTGATCCCTAATCCGATTGGAACGAAATTTGCTAGAGAAGTGCCAGCCAGTTAGGGGAGTCTACATATCACATTTGAAGAAAATCGCTCCAGCCATTTCCGAGATACGAGCGAACAAAATTTCATTTTAATTTCTTTGTTTTTTTCTTATTCTTCATTTCGCACACTTCACAAAATCTGCCATAACACACGAATTCGTGCTCCAATCGGGCTGAAATTTGGCACACCTAAAGGGCTCATTAAGGCGGATCTTAGTACCACCTTTGGTAGGAATCCAATGAACATTCACGGAGTTATGACCGATTATTTGCATAAAATAAGGTCGAAGGTCTGTCCCGCCCACAGGGTAAACACCTTGGAGGAATGAGTTGGAAATTGCTATGTGGATGGAGTAACCATCGTAGGAGTGCCTTTTTGTGGTTTGAAAGGAATCGAGATAAAGACCATGGCGATATGACACAAAACCCAACCTGTGTCACAATTATGCGATCAATTTTTATGAATAAAAAAACTATTAGTTTTCACGCCTACCAGGTAAACTGCTTAGAGCAATGAGCTGAAAATCAGTATGTAGCTAGAATAATCATCATAGAAAGTCCTTGCAGTAGTACAGAAGAATTGGATTACAAACCACTGAGTTATGATTCGAAAGGCAACTACGTGTAGCAAATGCGAGATAGAGATACTCTAATAGAACAGTCACCCTAATAGAACATTCAGCTACGTTTATAACTTACTCCATTATAGAATTATATTACATTGCAAGTTACTCTGTAGGGAATTCAGCTACAATCAGTTAATCTGATAGACAATTCAGCTACAGGCAAGTCACCCTGTAGAGAGTTTCAGCTACGAAAAGATCACCATGTAGAGAGTTCAGCTAGAAGAAGTCACCTTGTAGAGAGGTCAGCTACAAAGAAATCACCATGTAGAGAGTTCAACTGCAACCAAACGACCCTGTGGAGAATTCAGCTTCAAACAAATCATCCTGTAGAAAGATCAGCTAGAAGAAGTTACCTTGTAGAGAGTTCAGCTACAAATAATTCACCCTGTACAGAGATCAGTTTGAAGAAGTTCCTTGTAGAGAGTTCAGCTACAAACAAATCACCCTGTAGAAAGATCAGCTAGAAGAAGTCACCTTATAGAGAGTTCAGTTACAAAGAAACCACCATGTAGAGAGTTCAGCTACAAACAAGTGACCCTGTAGAGACATCAGCTAGAAGAAGTTACCTTGTAGAGAGTTCAGCTACAAAGAAACCATCATGTAGAGAGTTCAACTACAAACAAATCACCTGTAGAGAGTTCAGCTACAAACAAATCACCCTGTAGAGAGATCAGCTAGAAGAAGTCACCTTGTAGAGAGTTCAGCTACAAACAATTCACCCTGTACAGAGATCAGCTAGAAGAAATTACCTTGTGGAGAGTTCAACTACAAACAAATGACCCTCTACAGAGATCAGCTAGAAGAAGTCACCTTGTAGAGAGTTCAACTACAAAGAAACCATCATGTAGAGAGTTAAGCTGCAAACAAATCACCCTGTAGAGAGATCAGCTAGAAGAAGTCACCTTGTAGAGAGTTCAGCTGCAAAGAAACCATCTTGTAGAGAGTTCAACTACAAACAAATCACATGTAGAGAGTTCAGCTACAAACAAACCACCCTGTAGAGAGATCAGCTAGAAGAATTTACCTTGTAAGGGGTGAACTACAAACAATTCACCCTGTAGAGAGATCAGCTAAAGAAATTACCTTGTAGAGAGTTCAGCTGCAAGGAAACCATCATGTAGAGAGTTCAACTGCAAACAAATCACCTATAGAGAGTTCAGCTACAAACAAATGAGCCTCTAGAGAGATCAGCTAGAAGAAGTAACCTTGTAGAGAGTTCAGCTACAAAGAAACCATCATGTAGAGAGTTCAACTACAAACAGGTGACCCTGTAGAGACATCAGCTAGAAGAAGTTACCTTGTAGAGAGTTCAGCTGCAAAGAAACCATTATGTAGAGAGTTCAGCTACAAACAAATAACCTTGTAGAAATATCAGTTAGAAGAAGTCACCTTGTAGAGAGTTCAGCTACAAACAAATCACCTTGTAGAAAGATCAGCTAGAAGAGTCACCTTGTAGAGAGTTCAGTTACAAAGAAACCACCATGTAGAGAGTTCAACTACAAACAAGTGACCCTGTAGAGACATCATGATCAGCTAGAAGAAGTTACATTGTAGAGAGTTCAGCTGCAAGGAAACCATCATGTAGAGAGTTCAACTACAAACAAATCACCCTGTATATCAGCTAGAAGAAGTCACCTTGTAGAGAGTTCAATTACAAAGAAACCACCATGTAGAGAGTTCAGCTACAAACTAGTGACCCTGTAGAGACATCAACTAGAAGAAGTTACTTTGTAGAGAGTTCAGCTACAAAGAAACCATCATGTAGAGAGTTTAACTACAAACAAGTGACCCTGTAGAGACATCAACTAAAAGAAGTTGCCATGTAGAGAGTTCAGCTGCAAAGAAACCATCATGTAAAGAGTTCAGCTACAAACAAATCTCCCTGTAGAAATATCAACTAGAAGAAGTCACCTTGTAAAGAGTTCAGTTACAAAGAAACCACCGTGTAGAGAGTTCGACTACAAACTAGTGACCCTGTAGAGACATCAGCTAGAAGAAGTTACCTTGTAGAAAGTTCAGCTACAAAGAAACCACCATGTAGAGAGTTCAGCTACAAACAAATCACCCTGTAGAAAATTCAGCTACAAACAAATTGCCCTGTAGAAAGATCAGCTAAAAGAAGTTACCTTGTAGATAGTTCAGCTACAAACAAATCACCCTGTAGAGAGATCAGCTAGAAGAAATTACCTTGTAGATAGTTCAGCTACAAACAATTCACCCTGTAGAGAGATCAGCTAGAAGAAGTCACCTTGTAGAGCGTTCAGTTATAAAGAAACCACCGTGTAGAGTGTTCTGTAATAAATATCTAATCAAAAACAGCCAAGCTGTAAAAAAAGGAGTGTGGCCCTTGAAAAGGCTATGGTGAAAAAAGATGTGAAATCCAAGGTGGCGGCCAAGAAATGGCTGTGATGGTAGGTTAATGGTAAAAATTTTAATAACAACAATTCAGGTAAATTTTGTGCCAATTGACCAAGCGGCACCAATTTCACCTGAATTGTCGTTATTAAAATTTTTACCATTAACCTACCATCAAAGCCATTTCTTGGCCGCCACCTTGGATTTCACATCTTTTTTCACCATAGCCTTTTCAAGGGCCGCACTCCTTTTTTTACAGCTTGGCTGTTTTTGATTAGATTTCACTTCTTTTTGTATTTGCATACCCCAAAGCCGGCCTATGGCCAGCTTTGGGGCTTTTTAACCTATATATTTTTCTTTACCACAGGAAAAAGAAAAAGATGAAGCAGATTTTATAAATACTTTAACTCACTCTGATTTTATCAGTAAATGTACAAATTATACATGTATATATAATGTATATATCAAGAGTTCATTATATTATGAACTCTTGCATATATTTATTGTATGCCAATTAATCCCCACAGGATAATTTACAGCTGATCTCTCTACTAGGTGGCTTGAAATGTAGCTGAACTCTCTACAGGGTGATCTGCTTGTACGTAGATGAACTCTTTACAGGATTCTCTCTACAGGGTGACTTGACTCTAGCTGAACTCTCTGCAGGGTTATCTGTTTGTAGTTGAATTCTCTACAGGGTGATTTGTTTGCAGCTGAACTCTCTACAAGGTAACTTCTTCTAGCTGATCTGTCTACAGGGTGACTTGTTTCTAGCTGGTCTCTCTACAGGGGATTTGTTTGTAGCTGAATTCTCTACAGGGTGATTTGTTTGCAGCTGAACTCTCTACATGGTGGTTGCTTTGTAGCTGAACTCTCTAAAAGGTGACTTCTTATAGCTGAACTCTCTACAGGGTGATCTTTTCATAGCTGAACTCTCTACAGGATGATTTGTTTGCAGCTGAACTCTCTACATGATGATTTCTTTGTAGCTGAACTCTCTACAGGGTGATTTGTTTGCAGCTGAAATCCCTACAGGTGATTTGTTTGTAGCTGAACTCTCTACAAGGTGATACTTCTAGGTGATCTCTCTACAGGATGACTTGTTTCTAACTGAACTCTCAACAGGGTGATCTGTTCATAGCTGAACTCTCTACTGGGTGATTTGTTTGCAGCTGAAATCTGTACATGGTGGTTTCTTTGTAGCTGAACTCTCTACAAGGTAACTTCTTCTAGCTGAAATTTCTACAGGGTGACTTGTTTCTAGCTGATCTCTCTACAGGGTGATCTGTTCATAGCTGAACTTTCTACAAGGTGAGTTGTTTGCAGCTGAACTCTCTACATGGTAGTTTCTTTGTAGCTGAACTCTCTACAATGTGACTTCTTCTAGTTGAACTCTCTACAGGGTGACTTGTTTCTAGCTGATCTCTCTACAGGGTGACTTGTTTCTAGCTGAACTCTCTACAGGTGATCTGTTTGCAGCTGAACTCTCTACATGGTGGTTTCTTTGTAGCTGAACTCTCTACAAGGTAACTTCTTCTAGCTGAACTCTCTACAGAGTGATTGATTTTTTTGCAGCTGAACTCTCTACATGGTGGTTTCTTTGTAACTGAACTCTCTACATGGTGATTTGTTTGTAGCTGAACTCTCTACAGGGTGATCTGTTCGTAGCTGAACTCTCTACAAGGTAACTTCTTCTAGCTGATCTTTCTACAGGTCATATTTGTTTGTAACTGAGTTGTCTACAGGGTGATTTGTTTGTAGCTGAACTCTCTACATGGTAGTTTCATTGTAGCTGAACTCTCTACAATGTGACTTCTTCTAGCTGAACTCTCTACAGGGTGACTTGTTTCTAGCTGATTGCTCTATAGGGTGACTTGTTTCTAGCTGAACTCTCTACAGGTGATTTGTTTGCAGCTGAACTCTCTACATGGTGGTTTCTTTGTAGCTGAACTCTCTACAAGGTAACTTCTTCTAGCTGATCTTTCTACAGGTCATATTTGTTTGTAACTGAGTTGTCTACAGGGTGATTTGTTTGTAGCTGAACTCTCTACATGGTAGTTTCATTGTAGCTGAACTCTCTACAATGTGACTTCTTCTAGCTGAACTCTCTACAGGGTGACTTGTTTCTAGCTGATTGCTCTATAGGGTGACTTGTTTCTAGCTGAACTCTCTACAGGTGATTTGTTTGCAGCTGAACTCTCTACATGGTGGTTTCTTTGTAGCTGAACTCTCTACAAGGTAACTTCTTCTAGCTGATCTTTCTACAGGGCATATTTGTTTGTAGCTGAGTTCTCTACAGGGTAATTTGTTTGCAGCTGAACTCTCTACATGGTAGTTTCTTTGTAGCTGAACTCTCTACAATGTGACTTCTTCTAGCTGATCTCTCTACAAGATGACTTGTTTCTAACTGAACTCTCTACAGTGTGGTCTGTTCATAGCGGAACTTTCAACTGGGTGATTTATTTGCAGCTGAACTCTCTACAAGGTGACTTCTTCTAGCTGATCATTCTACAGGGCATATTTGTTTGTAGCTGAGTTCTCTACAGGGTGATTTGTTTGCAGCTGAACTCTCTACAATGTGACTTCTTCTAGCTGAACTCTCTACAGGGTGACTTGTTTCTAGCTGAACTCTCTACAGGTGATTTGTTTGCAGCTGAACTCTCTACATGGTGGTTTCTTTGTAGCTGAACTCTCTACAAAGTAACTTCTTCTAGCTGATATTTCTACAGGGCATATTTGTTTGTAGCTGAGTTCTCTACAGGGTGATTTGTTTGCAGCTGAACTCTCTACATGGTAGTTTCTTTGTAGCTGAACTCTCTACAATGTGACTTCTTCTAGCTGAACTCTCTACAGGGTGACTTGTTTCTAGCTGATCTCTCTACAGGGTGACTTGTTTCCAGCTGAACTCTCTACAGGTGATTTGTTTGCAGCTGAACTCTCTACATGGTGGTTTCTTTGTAGCTGAACTCTCTACAAGATAACTTCTTCTAGCTGATCTTTCTACAGGGCATATTTGTTTGTAGCTGAGTTCTCTACAGGGTGATTTGTTTGCAGCTAACTCTCTACAATGTGACTTCTTCTAGCTGAACTCTCTACAGGGTGACTTGTTTCTAGCTGATCTCTCTACAGGGTGACTTGTTTCTAGCTGAACTCTCTAAAGGTGATTTGTTTGCAGCTGAACTCTCTACATGGTAGTTTCTTTGTAGCTGAACTCTCTACAATGTGACTTCTTCTAGCTGAACTCTCTACAGTGTGGTCTGTTCATAGCGGAATTTTGTACTGGGTGATTTGTTTGCAGCTGAACTCTTTGCATGATTGTTTCTTTGTAACTGAACTCTCTACAAGGTAACTTCTTCTAGCTGATCTCTCTACAGGGCAATTTGTTTGAGCTGAACTCTCTACATGATGGTTTCTTTGTAGCTGAACTCTCTATTAGGTACCTTCTTCTGGCTGATCTGACTACAGGGTGATTTGTTTGTAGCTGAATTCCCTACAGAATAACTTGCAATGTAATATAATTGAGTAAATTATAAATGCAGCTGAATACTTTATTAGGGTGACTGTTCTATTAGAATATCTCAATCTCGCATTTGCTACACGTAGTTGTCGTTCGAATCATAACTCAGTGGTTTGTAATCCGATTCTTCTGTACTACTGCAAGGACTTTCTATGATAATTATTCCAGCTACATACTGATTTTCAGCTCGTTGCTCTAAGTGGTTTGCCTGGTAGATACGAAAACTAATAGTTTTTTAATTCATAAAAATCGATCGCATAATTTTGACACAGGTCGGGTTTTGTGTCATATCTCCATGGTCTTTATCCCGATTCCTTTCAAACCACAAAAAGTCACTCCTACGATGGTTGCTCCACCTACATATCAATTTTCAACTGATTCCTCAAAGGAGTTTACCCTGTAGGCGTGACAGACCTTCAACCTTATTTTACGCAAATAATCGGTCATAACTCCGTGAATGTTCATCGGATTCCTACTAAAGTTGGTACAGAGATCCGCCTTAATGAGCCCTTTAAGTGTGCCAAATTTCAGCCCGATCCGAGCACGCATTCGTGTTTTATGGCGGATTTTGCGAAGTGACGAAATGAAGAAGTAGAAGAAAAAAACGAAGAAATTAAAATGAAATTTTGTTCGCTTGTATCTCGGAAATGGCTGGAGCGATTTTCTTCAAATTTGGTGTGTAGACTCCCCTTACTGGCCGGCACCTCTCTAGCAAATTTGGTTCCAATCGGGTAAGGGATCACAGAGCTACATAGGTGTGCAAATTGCGTTTTCTTTCTTCCTGTTAATATACTCACGGGTGGCACGCCGGCTTCTTGGGCCGCACGACACACTACCGTGTGTCTTGATATGTATTATATATAATTTGTACATTTACTGATAAAATCAGAAATATTTAAAGTATTTAACATCTGCTTCATCTTTCTTCTTCTTGTGGTAAAGAAAAAAAGAAAGGTTAAAAAATCCCCAAAGCCGGCCATAATTTGGGGTATTCAAATACAAAAAGAAGTGAAATCTAATCAAAAACAGCTAAGCTGTAAAAAAAAGGTGCGGCACCCAAAAAGGCCATGGTGAAAAAAGATGTGAAATCCAAGGTGGCAGCCAAGAAATGGCTGTGATGGTAGGTTAATGGTAAAAATTTTAATAACGACAATTCAGGTGAATTTGGTGCCGCTTGGTCTTGGCACAAAATTCACCTGAATTGTCGTTATTAAAATTTTTACCATTAACCTACCATCACAGCCATTTCTTGGCCACCACCTTGGATTTCACATCTTTTTTCACCATGGCCTTTTTGGGGGCCGCACCTTTTTGTACAGCTTAGCTGTTTTTGATTAGATACAGTACTGCAAAAAAAGCTCACTATATATTATCAAGAGTTTATAATGTGTAGGGAGAGTATCGAACTACGCTATACCCTGTGAAAAAGTAGCCCGCACACCTTTGTGTTCTTTCTTAAATCTAACCACTGTTGATTGCCCACATTTTAACACCTTCTTAGTTTTGGTTGGGTGGTCCACATTGAGTCTCTATGGCTAAAACCCCACCTAGACGTGTCGCTTCACTATCAGAGCTGTCGAGGACTCGAGGCCTCAGTTGAGGCCATGGAAGAGCGACCATGATGAAACCTCGAACGAGACACCACAAGCGAAGTTGATATTTATGGCTTTCCAGGTTAGTTGGCTATGTCTTTCCCTTTGTGTTCTATGCAGAATGCCAAATATAATGCATATTACATAATTACACAAAACATGTGCTTCCTTTCCTATATTACCTACCTGTCTTTCTAAAAACAGGTGTGCGTTAGAAGATAAGAAACAGTGAAATTGCTTGACAATTTTCTTAATTAAAAAGTGTAGATAAATTACTTGCGATACTATGATAGTTTGTTTTAATGGCTACCAGTGTTTGTCATAGGTCAAGTGTTTTTCTGTTATTTCATATACAATATATACTAGGTAAGCATTCAGTACATAGTTCTATTACATGTATATGCAATACATATGAATAACCGAGTGTACACAGTAGCCAATTAGAACATTCAAAAGTATTAAATGGGCATGCACACATGCACACATGCATTTATTAGTATGTACCATACAGAACACATTAATGAAAAGTTGAGATATCAATTCACAGGCACTATACTCAATTTGGTGGCCACTGTGATGAGTATTACAATAAACAAATTATAGGTGGCAATATATACAATTGTATTTTATTATTTATTTATTATCTGGTTTGTTTCAAAAGACAGGGTTGCACCAAAAGGCTCAGCCTGTACAAGGGTGCTTTCCCAAGGTACAAAACCGACATACACAACACACAAATACATTATACAGATAACTAAAAACAAGCACAGAAACAAGAAATCAACCAAAACGATATTATGTGTATTTACCTATGGGTGCTCCTGCTGCATGAGAACAAACACCAGTTATTGATGTTGGGAAGAAAATGGAATAATTTGAGTCGGAATATAACATAGTCTCAATTTTGTCAGGAAATGAACACTCAGAGCCATCAATTGTGACAAACCATCGTGCACAGCATCGAACACAACGACGATTAATAATGTTACTCTATATTACATACAGTATGTGACATCAATATTATATATAACATTATCACTCACCTCCCATGTGATCCTCAATACTGTATGGTCCTCTGCTTTGTTAACCCTGATGGTTGTCAGCACTCCTAGGTTCCTGTTATTTCCGGGACCCAAGTTGGCATATCCCACTTGGCAATGGTTGGGTTTGTATGTATAAGATGGAGGAGGAGTAGCAGGTGTAGTTACCGTGGGATTCCCTATAGCAGCAGCACATTTAGCACATAATATAACATACATTAAGTTGAGCAGTCATTGGTTTTTCAAAAAGTTGATTTTGATTTTTAATTATTATATCCACAAAGCTATTATCTTCCTAAAATACACTTCCAAACAATAGTTATTAGTGATTTGTATTGTTTAGCCTTTGCTAATGTATTGACAATTCTCCTCCCTAGTAAAGTAATGCATTCTGAAGGGGATAAAAGAGGGTTGCAGTATAGCATGACATTGCTAATTATACATTATAAAGCATGTTCATTTTAAAAGGCTTTTGGGTTGCAATCTCTGAAGATTCTCCTACAGTGTTTATATTGCTGTATTCCCACCAACATCTCAGCGCTAGAATTTTAATCCATAACTTGACTTGTGAATAAGATACTAGCTTTATACGTGGTCATATTGTACTTCTAACATAGGACTATTGCTTGCTGTAATTTTAAAGTGATTGGTTAAAAGGTGAAGACTTATGATAGTAAAACTTTGATTACTTGTAAACTTTACCATATGGAATACATGATTCTACACTATCCATTACAAAAAATCAGTTAGTTACTTTTTTTGTACTGTCCTGATTTCTCTCAGGTAGTTAGACTTTTCACATATGAGGCGATTCAAAGCAAAATAGTTGACAAGTCAACTAGAGCCATGCATGTAGCCACACAATACAGCATCATCAACTTACTCGGTGGCACCTCCTCTACAATAATCCTTGACTGAGTGTTCCATCCAGTGAAAGCATTATAAATGAACCCATTAAATCCTGGACAGTCCTTCAGGGAGAGTTGAATACGATGCAATCCTACAACAAACTTTATTGATTGCTCAGAATTTATAGGTTGCTGTGCACTGTAATATTTTTACTTTGGAAGCATACAAAGGTATGTTTTTTACTCTATAATGAAAACAGAGCAAAAGGAATTTAAATTCATGTCACGTGACATGCAAAATAATTTAAAACTTCATGTGTAGAATTGTACAGTATATAAACTAGAGCATAAGCAAATGCACTGAAATTTAAAGTTGGTTCATTTAAGAGCATTCAAACTTGAACATTTGAATCCTGTTGGCAGGCACCATAAAATTAGGTGCACAGCAGCTGCAAGTGCTACAGGACATGACACATGAAACACGTCAAATTGTTTACCGGGAATACTAGTTATGGGTGTCAATTATCAAAGTATTGATAGTTTTTCATTTAAACATTGAAATAAAACTGTGCAGCTTATCATGTGGTAATACCTGATATCAGCCTCTGAGATTGTTATGGAGGTTTCACCATACTAATTAACATGTACATATTGTTAGCCTTTTTCACAATAATAAGCATGTAATAATAGAGTGAGTCATTCCTTGTGTCAAAACATACATGTAGTTAGCCTAGATCAGGTACTGATAGGAAAGACAAACTTGTGGTACATGAGACACTGGATCAGCTCAGCTCAGGTCAGTTATCACTACCACAAGATTATGAATGCAACCATAAAAATCTATCTATACGATATTTATGCATACCTAATTTTCCTATATAGCACTGTTAAATCCTTCTTTATAATGTAAACTAATAGCTAGTACATGTACATATGTACTTACTTACTTATGTGCATTACAGGTTGCAGATAAGTCAACTACAAGAAGGATTTAACAGTGTATGGCATCAGCTACTTACTATACACACAATTATACATACTACTGTAGTTGTGTTCATATAATCCCTTGGTATATGACCTGATGCATTATTTCATGATGTAATACTGTACGAGTTTGTCTTTTTCATCAATGTTTGGTCTACAGTAGGCTAGCTGCATGTTTACACACTGACCAGCACTAATGTTCATTCCACCAGCTTGCTCACACATTCCAGTGAAGTGAGAGTGTCTAACAATCAGGTAACGTTCACCCTGATATACAAGTGCATCCACAGGTCCAGGACTGCTACACTGCTGTCCATCCACAGTAAGGTACCAGTTCATACAGCATACTGTACAGCCAGCAATACGCATGTTACCATCCCAGGTCAGTCTTAACCAAGTGTCATCTCTGTGCTTCATTATGCTGCAATCCTGTGTACCATACACATCATTAACATAACATTTCATCAACTAAGTATTCATCATCAAAATGATTCAAGCATGATGTAATGCACCGTTAGTTTTAAAATGAACCACTAACTGTAGCTGTATACAATGTCATTTGACCACTTACAGCTATCAGGCCATAGTCCTTATCAGAGTTCAAGCTTTGAAAGAAGCACTGGTTCCAGTTGTTATTTTCTGTTTCATTTTCTGAACTACTAGGTGAATCAGTTGATCTTGCTGGATCAGTATTTCCTATAGCAATAATTACATAACAAAATTAGCTAATTACTTATACATCGAATTATATCGTGAACTATTTCATTACTTGTAGTAAGTGATAGTATAGCTACATATACTGGTAAAAGATTTTAGACTTAACACAACAGTTCGCTTAAAACATTCTGAAAAACATAAATCAGCAGAAGAAAATCTAGAAAGATAGCATGTAAGATGAACTTTGAAGCGACTCAAAACGACTATACAAATATGCCTCAAAGTTTAAATAGAAGATATCACAAATCAATATGCATGTAATGCACAGCCTGAACACACGTATAGGCGTATACCTTGCTCTCCTTTAGCACCTTTGCTCCCCTTTAAACCAGGCTCACCAACTGGTCCTTAATGTAATACTATAAATATTGTTGATTTGTGAATGGATAATTAGCACCTCTTAGTCCTACTTCACCAGTGTTAGTCATCCCAGGTGATCCTTCTCTTCCTTTTTGACCTCTGGCACCTTGTTACATAGCACAATGGATTACAAATTATAAAATTTATATATATGGACAAACCTTGATCTCCCTTAACACCTGTAAGACCAGGAAGACCTAATAAACGATTATACTACTATATAGTAAATTATAACCTTCATTACTGCTAGCTATATAAAACAGGATACATCATGCAACTTTAAATGAAACATGGCAGCAACTATAAACGTTTCAAACTGCAGATATAGTGGTTAACTCATTAATAACTTGTGAATATATACTACAATTGGGTTGGATATATACTGTATCCAATGTGACAGACACATCCAATACTGGGCACCAACCTATTAAAGTGACAGTGCGCTGAAGCATCAAGCATACAATGCCAGTGACTAGATTGGTTACAGATACGCTTCTTATACAGTTTATTTCTAATGTTGTGTAATAGGCAAAGCATAGCTGAAAACAAAGTGTAATGGCCACCTCCCTTTCCATTATGTGTAAGAGAGAGTAAACTTTCACTAAGATGTAAACACATACAACTACAATTACTGTACATACAGTGGAACCACTCTTAACAAACTCCCTAATTAAGGACACAATAGAAAAAACCTCCATGATAAGGATAAAAATTTTGGTCCCAACAGATCTGGTCAATACATTTTTTTCCTCAGTCTGAAAGAGGAAAACCTCTATATTACGGCAAAAAGTAACCAAAAATTCTGGGTCCTAAAATGTCTGTAATAGAAAGGTTCAACTGTATACATTCCTGTACCTCAGACACATGTGACTATACTGCTTGAAAAAAGATGGAAACAGTAGCGTAGACTAGATAGATTTATGCACTTTTAAAACAATTTCTTCTGAGAATGTATGTTAAATTGGGCTTACATTTTGTACTACTGTAGTCAGTTACATGGGGTAACACTTGTGGGTAGGAGTCTACACACCACTGATCTCCTATAATGTGACTTTAGTGGGGGACTGACACCAACTGGATCCAACATAAATCACTTGGAATCTCAAAATGGAATCTGGAATCTCTGATAAAATGAAATCTCAATGATTGTTCTTAAGTCTGATTCCAGTCTGACAAAACCGGGCTTATCGCCCATGTCAGCATATTCGATTTTTCACCCAGGACACACAGCTACATGAATAAACTATCTAATTCCACATTTAGACTTGAATGGTCTGCTTTTGCTGGCTGCTTTTCCCAAGCCCAGTGGCAATCCGTACGTGTGGTGTGGGGCCTTACTGGAGCACTGGTCAGCCTGGGAATGACTGTATGTGGCTGTACAGCTCTGTGGTGTTGAATAAGTATCTCTGCTGTGAATTTCCTTTCATTTTAGCCAGTTTTGAGACCTCAGTGGCTCAAAACGTGGCCTAATTCATCCCCTGGCCTTCCTTTTCAATTTTTGAACACCATCTTGCCCGCCTTCCAGGGCCCCCGCCTCCCACCCAATTTGCAGCTCGCCTGATACAGTCAACCTCGGTTTAAAAACTATCTAAAATGGCGGGAAACTTAGTTGTCGGCTACTTGCACAGTGGATGCTCTGGAAGGTAAGGAATTGGTGTAAAACTTGTGAAAATTTGGTACACATAGCTTCAACCATTGGCGAGCTACAACACACTAAATACTTAAAATCGGCATTTCTCGATACTTTTAAATAGGCGATAAGCCCGGTTTTGTCAGACTGGGTCACATATTAACTTGTGTGCTGTGTTGCAATCAGTTTATAGTCTCGTGAGCTCTGTGCACGTGTCTCAACTCATTTGTACACAGGCCTCATCAGTAATCCAGAAGCCAGCCAAGCACATAAAAGTGTCAATATATGTGTAATCGGCTATGTAAATTGCAAAATTTGGAATTGGAATCTTGGCTTGGAATCCGCAATCTTTACAAAAAAATAAGTGATTTTCAGAATCTTACATGCGATTTTTGGGTGGTGTTGGACCCCTCAGACTTTAGCCATTACTGTTCAAAATTTATCATTGGAAGCTGACCCCTAGGCTCTTGCATATGTAACTCACTAGAACAATTGGAAACCTCTTTTGGCTTTGCCCAAACTGTCATTCATGTGAAATGCTTATACGTACAGCTGTACCTTGAGCTCCCTTATCTCCTTTGCTTCCCTCAAAACCAGGTTCACCAAATGGTCCTGGTAGTCCTGTTTTAATACAATTATTATTGTTGACATATAAAAGGTAATTAGCACCGCACCAGTGTCACCCTTTAGTCCTTTTTCTCCAGTCATCCCACGTGAACCAACACGTCCTCTTCTACCTCTGGCACCTTATTACATAGCACTACAATGGATTATACGTTATAAAAGTTTGCATGGACAAACCTCGATCTCCCTTTGCCCCTACTGGACCACGATCACCAGGATGACCTATTATAAAAATACATTACCACATCTTGTAAAAGTTAAGTGATTAGTGTAACCAAACTGTAGGATGCAAAGATTACAATTAGACTAGGTGATACACATACACATGAGCCTTGCATGTAATATAGATTTTAAAATAATGAGATTGTATGTACTTATTTCTACTGGTAAACTTAGCATTTTGGGATTGTCTATGATAATTATTATGATCATGATGTGTGGGAAATATTAATATTTGCTGAAAATTGCTTGTTGTGTCTTGAATGAACTGGTCCATGGCACTATATATCCAGTGCCTTGTGTCCACTGAATAATAGATTCAATATCTCATTTATACCAGAAGACTTGTTGATATAAACTCATAGCCAGCTCATGGCAGCTGGCACAGAACCAGTTATAGTGACTACATCATGCAATTTTGCTTCAGACAACTTACTGTAATGCAAAACCATATTCACATCATTGTGCACCCAGATGCTACATTACACTTACCACAATTGTAGGCTTGATCATAATACTGCCAAGTGGAAACTGAGGCTGGTTTTTGAATGACATTCTTGGGCAAGAATGCTGAAATCTCCCTTAGCCCTACTATACAGTACTACCAAAATGTATAATTTAATAATCGCTGCTACTGGGATTGTAAACGTGGAGAAAGATTTATATATACAATAAGTTGACCTAAAGATGAAGATCTGTATATAGATCATGAAGTGTACATAGATTAAGATCTGTATAAGCAGTTTTTGCATTGTGCCTTATTGTTTTGTAAACATTTGGTTTGATACAATCATTGTTCTTCTGGATTAGAACTTTTACAACCAGTTGAACTAACAACGTGTGTTTACCTGGTTCTCCTCTGAGTCCACGACGTCCATCATCACCTGTTGGCCCAGGTAACCCAATATCACCTTGTGGTCCTGGAGGACCTTCATCTCCCTTTTGACCCTTGGGACCTGGTACACCATCTTTACACTGACATTGATCTCCTGACTGTCTCTTTGTGGTGTCATCATGGTTGTGAAAATTCTATAATAGACCAATGTAACTAAACACAATACAAAAGTTCGCAGTGTTTACTTATGTAATGGATTCATATAAATCCTCAACACACATGTATATATGACCTGGTCTGTGAAAAGGGGTCTTACAGCTTTTCCAAACTGTCATGTTTGACTAATCATAACTCCTCATGTTTTCAGCCTATCACCTTCATATTATACCAAGCCATAACGCTATGTTAGAGGTATAAGGGAACCAAATATAAGGGTGATACCACATTCACAAGTCAAGTTACAGGTTGTCAAGTACATTCAATTGAAAAGGCTATAAGACCCATTTTCGCAGATTGGGTCACATATGCTTTGCTCAGGTTCAGGCATAATTGCAAAGAGTAGTGTTGCATCGATAATTGGTTCAACAATCAGTATTGGGCAGATATTGGCTACTAGCTGATTAATCGGTTTTGATTAAATCAAAGCTGATGTTAATCTCTCCACTGCACTGTGTAGTATGATGATGTGGGGGAGGCTAGACATAAGCTAGTTGGAATTTTATTAAGTTATGTATTGATGGTTTAGTGGTGACTACAAGCCATGCCCATAATAAACTGTCAGGTTTTAGGCCATGCCCAACAGTAAACTGAGGTTTTAGGTTTCTATGTAGTACCAGCTACTTGTCTCAGCTGTATAGCAGTAGTAAAATGTACTTAAAACCTGTTTACCAAGAGCAACTTTTACTTGTGGCCTCTAACTTTATATTTTAGCCTAGAATGAGCTGTATATCAAATGCTTATGACACTAATATGAGTCATTTAGTAATGATGAGTATGAGTGCTAGTGTTATTAGTGCATATCGGATCGGTTATCGGTATTGACTAATTCTGTTGCTTAATATCGGTTATCGGAATAATCGGCTATTTGGATATTGATGCGACACTAACAAAAGAAACTTAGAAAATCTAAAGGTATTAAGAACCACAAGAAACAAGAGTTGATATTAAATGGAATGTAATAATTGCAGCATAATACAAACTGTACAAGTGTATATCAAGATACACAGTAGTGTGTCATGCAGCCAAGAATGCTGGTGTGTATATACACATAATTGAAATAAGATGCAATTTTCATGCATGCATAGCTCTTATAGCTGTCCACCAGAACACAACAAATTTGATTAAATTCACTCCAGTCATTTGTGAGATATCAGCAGCCAAAGTTGAAGTTTTGTTTACAAGGGGTGAACATGGTGAATGCTCTATTAGAGTACCTTATCTACAAATTTTTATTTGTTTGGTTTTGTTTTGCAATTCTGTGGCTGTTACTTTTTTTTGTTTTTCTAACCATCAAAAGGCACTGCTATGTAGGGATGGGCAATCATCCAATTATCATGATAATTCTGATCATTTTGTTGGCAATAATTGACATTGTCTAATTTTTCATCAACTATTGATAATTGAAATTATCATGTTATAATCAAAGAATTTTCAAACAGAATAAAAATATTTTTGATATTCATTAGTGGACAATAACCATGATAATCGTGTCGGTGATGATGGCTCATGAAAGTAATCATATGGCAGAAATGTCAATACCCCCCCCCCCCCCCCCCCCAACTTTCCACCATACGTATATAGGGTTTGTTCATGATGCAGTGATGACTGGAAGTGCCAAGTCATGTGCACCAAATAAACTAAACTACATACATAACTACTGTATGCTGTTAAAGAAACTACACAAACACAGCCAAGCTATGAAAAAATGGTGCGGCCTGTAAAAGCCTGGGTGAAAAAGTTATGAAATCAAAGGTGGTGGCCAAGAAATGGCTGCAATGATGTTAATGCTAAAAAAATTTAATAATGCACACAGTCATGATTAAATTTTTTAGCATTAACATCATTGCAGCCATTTCTTGGCTGCCACCTTTGATTTCATTACTTCTTTCACCCGGGCTTTTTACGGCTGCACTATTTTTCACAGCTTGGCTGTTTTTGTGTGGATTTCATTTCTTTTTGTACTTTATAATGCCAAAAAACCAGCCTATGGCTGACTTTGAGGTTTGTTTTTACTCACATTTCTTCTTTTCTATGCAGACACAATGATGATGATGACAGACTTATAGGTGTATTTCATTGCATGATTTAATTCAACATTTGATAATATTATTGTAATATTCTAATAGAGTGCACATTTTTGAGGACTTCTAATAGAACATACATAGAATGTTCTAGAACAATCTAGAACTTCTATTGGTAGATCTATGAAATTACAAACGTTTGATCATAAGCAGATATAAAGCAGAAATTAAGTGAAGTGATCAGCCAATGTAGCAGTGGTTAAGGATGCGGGTGTTACGTATGGAGGTCCCTGGTTCGAACTCTGGTAAGGTTTTATTCGACATTTTTTTGTACACCTTCTTTACCCATGGTGACTGCTCTATTAGAGTATCTCGATCCCACGATTTACACTTGTTTGGTTTTGCTTTATAACTTTGTCGCTGTAACTCTATTGCTATTCAAACTATCAAAAGGCACTGCTATGATGATCAGCCTATCTATACACCAATTTCCAAGTTATTCTTATACTCGGTTTACCTTGTAGCCATGACAAAAGTTTGATTTTTTATGTGAATAAACGCTCACAACTCCTTGGATATTTCTCAGATTCACAGCAAACTTGGTACGTGAATCCACCATTACATGTTCTTAATTTGTGCCACTGATCAAGACAATCGAGTTACACATTTGCATTTTATAGCAATGTTTGCAAAGTGTGCAAAAATAAATTGTTGAAGTCCCCATAATGGCATAAGAAGAAAAAAATGAAGTAATTGAAACGAAACCTTGAACACCCATATCTCACAAATGGCTGTTGTGAATTATTTTAATCAAAGTTGCTATGTGGCCTACCCTACCTGGTGGACAGCTATAATGCAAAAATGGTGTACTTTGGAGAAGGGCCATGGAGCTATGCACACATGAAAAAGCTGTTTTCTTTCTTCCTGTCAATATACTTACAGTGTGGTGTGCCAGCTTTCTTGGCCGCACGACACACGCTTTTTCACAGGACAGCATGTCATCTTCTGAGGTCAGAAGTCATAAAGCAGACCTTATCAACGAAAGTTACATTTCATTATCCCAGAGGCAGGTCTGGGCGGATCTCAAGATTCCCTTTTCAAGTTGAATCTCGAACAGGAAATCTAAGAGAGAAAGTGCACAGAGAAAAACAACAGAACACAAAAGATCAATATACTCTAATAGAACAGTCATGAACCATTAATGAACTATACTATAACATCATGTGATAATAGTGCACATAATATGGGCTGTTTACATGCCATTGGGTTTGGTTTGGTTGTTACATGATATGGGTTTAAAGTTCAGTAAATGGTGGAAGACACACATTTACTATGAGTGGAAGGGCTACAAACTACAAGGAAGCAATGGCGTTTGTAGTCATTGAGATTGTCGAATAGGTGTGTTTGACTTTTATAATCTTTTATATAAGTATAATGTTTTACTGCTGGTACTTTTCTTTTGTGGTATTGCACCTGACTCCACCCAACATAATATGGCCTAAATGGGCATGTGATATCAATCAGCTGTTCTTGAGACCTCACCCAGAAGACACAAAATGAACTGAACTCTCCTCCCCGCACTTGGCAGTATGAATTACGGAGTGACACAAGAGTTAGCTGTTTTAGTAGTTCTTCAACTTGATCAGGAAGATATATATGTGATGAAAAAGTGCTCCATCATTAGTGATAGCTACTGTATGCGAGGAATTTCGAAGTTGTGTATGTAGTAAGCTAGATCTACAATAGTGTAGTATAGCAATAAGCTGCACAAACAGCAATGTCATTTACAACAGGATATAAACCACATTATTCAATGGACTAACAATGGCAGGTGAGCCTAAAGATTGGCAAGTGTGTTTTACTTCCTTGATCTTACAATTATACTTTGAAAAAGCCTATTATGCTTTTGAGCAGTGCTCAAAAATTCAGCCTATTATGCTCAAAATTATGCTTTCAAAATCAAGATTATGCTCTAGAGTTGGCTGTTTTATTAGAGTATATCAGTCTTTCCTGACTGTTGTATTAGAGTAAGTGACTGCTCTATTAGAGTTTCTCGATCTTTTTTCAGTGAAGTGTAAATAATCAGCCAAGAAACAATAAAAAATAATAACATTGCATATTTTCTTGATATTAAATGCAGTATTAAGGTGCAGTGTGTTCATGTTTTGCCGTATTTTGGCATGTGCATTGCACATTTAATTATATAAAAATCTTGAAAATCGTCCTATTATGCTGGCATAATGCTTGATGCTTTTGCTAGCCTACTATGCTCGAAATTATGCCGGCATAATTGGCGCAAGCCTACTTGCTCTGGATCTACCTCATCACCTGAATTCCAGCATTACAAAGACAATCAAACAGTCACCCATACAAATCAACATCTTTATCTTGGAGTCCATCAATGTCATTCTCTCCACAACATCATAAACAATGCAAAAAGAGTCATTAAATGTTGTGAGAGGTAACCTAAACTAAAATGTGATGAATCAGTAAAATCTGCTGCTTACTTGGCAACCAAAGCTACAATATTCATCCTCAGTTTGACATCCCCATTAAATTTTGTCTGAAGACATTCAAGCTATTGAGAGGGTGCAGAGCTAGATGCATGAGTAAAATCTGGGAAATGTGTCCGACATGCTTTCAGAGTTACAATGGCCAACACTAAGACACAAATCAAGACTCACAATCCTATAAATTATGAAGGAGTACATAATTTAATTTCTCTAGAGATACCCACTTACATCACAGCAACCACCATTACCACCACCCACTAAGCAACATCCTTTCCACTTTAATTCACTTACCACTAAAACTGATCATCATAACAGCTACTTTCTAAAACCTTTCATGATTGGAACTTGTTGCTTATCCCTGCTATCAAAGCTAGTACTCTAATTATAAATCAATGAAATTGTTCATTGTTTATAATGTATTTGTAACACACGTATCAGTAGATTTCATGCCACCTGAAGCCTGGCCTGATTGTATGGTCAACCATTGGATGCTTCTAGTTTTGGTTGAGTAGCTATAATTATTGTAGCCATTGGGTAATAGCCTACACCAGATTATCAGAGTAAGTAAGATAAGAAAGCAATTCTGAAGCTGAAAGTCATCAAAAATATTCCAATAAAGTGACAGCTGCAGGAAATGCTGCACTGTTGAGGTCATTATTGGAGGATGATTATTCTGATAGGACAACCAAACAGGTTTATGAGAATAGACTGGGTGTTTTCATCAGTAAACACAAAGCTAAAGTAATCATTGAGGACATTAGCTATGTGGGTGGATGGAACCAGTGAAGCAAAACACTTGAGGTCATGGCAAGCCATGGAACAGGAGTTAAAGTGAGTAATAGTTTATCACGTTTAGGCTTCAGAGATGTCTGGGAAGAGCAGCGGACTTGAAATAGATGGCCGTCTAGGTCTACAAGGCGATGTACACTATATTATGGCAAAGAACACAAACTGAATTAATGGATTAATTCTTTTAACTAGTTAACTAGCTGCTATATACCGTAGGCTACAGAAATAAAGCTTACTTCCTGTACTGCTGTGAGTCTCAATGCAACAAGTTGTTCAGATGTCTTAACAATATATGTGACCCAGTCTGGGAAACCGGTCTTATCGCCCATATCAGCAGATTCAATTTTCCACCCAAGACACAAAGCTACATGAACAAACTATCTAATTCCACAATCAAAATCAGCTACTATTGAGTGGTCTGATTTTGCTGGCCACTTTTCCCAAGCCCAGTGGCAATCTGTATGTGCGGTGTGGGGCCTTAATGGAGCTCTGGTCAGCCTGGGGATGGTTGTATGTGGCTGTACAACTCTGCGGTATTAAATAAGTATCTCTGCTGTGAATTCCTTTCATCTTAGCTGATTTCGAGACCTGAATGCCCCACAACTTGGCCTAATTCATGCCTACACTTTCCTTTTCAATTTTTGAACACCACTTTGCCTGCCTTCCAGGCCCCCCCGCCTCCCACCCCTTTTGGAGCTCGCCTGATACAGTCAACCTTGGTTTTAAACTATCTAAAATGGCGGGAACTTAGTTGTTGGCTACTTGCATAGTAGATTCTCTGGAAGGTAAGGAATTGGTGTAAAACTTGTGAAAATTTGGTACACATAGCTTCAACCATTGGCAAGCTACAACACACTAAATACTTAAACCGGCATTTCTCAATACTTTTAAATAGGAGATAAGACCGGTTTTCCCAGACTGGGTCATATACCGTATAGCGGGTTTTTATCGCGAGGA
Organism: Dysidea avara; assembly: GCF_963678975.1. NCBI lineage: Eukaryota > Metazoa > Porifera > Demospongiae > Dictyoceratida > Dysideidae > Dysidea > Dysidea avara. The sequence continues at coordinate 61,438,591 of NC_089272.1, forward strand.
CTTTAATCTCGTGTTTTGGGTACTTCGCAATATTAAAATTCGCGACATATTTTATCACATGGAGTTTGTTTATCGAGGTTTTTGGGGGCTCCTGTGAAACTGTCATGTTGGAACATTCAACCTTGCGTTCAACAGCAAACCAGGTGCTTGTTTGTACATAACAGCTTGCTGATCGTTCATTACAGTTCGATCAGTTGCTCGTTCTCCTACACAACACGTGTTTCTTCAACAAACACCACTGAATTCAAACGCGGCTGCCCTACCCATTTCCTGGCAAACTTCAGGGCCATTCAGGTGCCTGCATTAATTCATCATGGATACAAGCATAGATACAAAGAAACACGGCAAAGAGAACAAATTTCACTGCTTTCCATCTCGTACACGATAAATTCGCACGAGGAATTTAAAGTCGTGAATTTGTCACCTCGTGAGATTAAGTGTCGCATGATTTTATTTTCGCAAGTAAATTTGTCCGCGAGAAAAACCCACTATACGGTACTGTATTAAGTTTCTTCATAAGAGAACTGCACACATCAAAGTAAATTCTGCATATACTAATGCATACATGTTTTATAGCTCTTAATACATATATTCTTGCTGGAATTAATGAAACTCCACTTTTATTGTTGTTGTGTGGGAGAGTTATAATTATTTAGCACATCATCAATTAGCACAAATGTGATAATTGCTACAGTTGATATAGCCAGAGCAAGTTATGTAGGAGATACCAGAACCTAGTCCAAACTACTGTAATAACTGAACACATAATTATTATTTCACTAAATTTCCAAATAACAATAGCTTATAGCTTTCTACCAAAGATATCAAGTAAAAGAAGCATATGAGCATGAGAATTGTAAAGCAGCCTTAGAAATAAGTATACTATAGGCCGATAGTACTGCATGATTAGGCCTGTGGGTTTGACCAAACATCATAAAAGTAAAACATTCTGAAATTCATTTTTACAGTGTTTGCATGTAACATTGTTCCCCGTCACAACTCAAATCTCTTAGTTAGCTGTAGGCCTAGTTAGCTGCACCAAATTCAAATTAGTATAATATTATAGCAGATCATGTAAATCCACAGTTTTATTACAGATGGAGGCACAAAATGGCCAAGTGATAAGGTAAATGTATTAGATATAAAAGTGGCAACATGATACTCTAATAGAGCAGTCTAGGGGCTGCAACTTTTGTACAAGATTTCAAAGCTTAAAACTTCAATGTTGGATAAGATTAGATATCGAAATTTCTACAACCTGAGTCTGTATGAGATTACGCTCGGAGCAGTTACAGAACAGTGGAGTGTATAGCTATAATAATAAAATTAATCAGGGACTGATCCAGGGGGGTTCAATGAGTCAAAGTGTACTTTATGAGCTGTTGCCAAGTTTTTCTCTAATCAGTACACTAAAATCAGTTTATTGGTCAAACAAGTATTCACTGCAAACACAAGACACTTAATTTACTATTCTTCTTTGCAAAATCAGTGCTACCCCAACATCAAACAGACGCCTAAAAAAATTATTATCATTTTATACTTTATGAATTTCTAAATACCTAAATCCATGTCTAAATGGTTAAGATTTAAGAGACAGTAATTATACTATTACTGCTAGCTAGATAGCTAGACTGAATTTGCAATTTATCTTGTTCCAGAGTGAAACCCCACCTCTTTTTAAAAACTGTAGCTAGCTATTCGCCCTAGTCTCGCGTAGCCAGGCTCTTTTCTTTCTTTTGTGTGGGGGCGGGGAAAGAAAAGGGTCTGGTGAACATAGTATAGTATCGTCGTTAAACTACAATCCGAAAGCTGCACAGTAGAATCCCCACAATCTCGGGATAGCCCAAAGACGATCGATGCTATACTATGTTAACCAGACCCTTTTCTTTCCCGACCCCACACAAAAGAAAGAAAAGGGTCTGGCTACGCGAGACTATATCACCTCCCACCCACATCACAGTTTTTGCTACACTAGGTGATGGGAAACAATTAGCAGTAATGCTCACCTCAACGTGTTCCTGTAACTTCAACAACAGTTCCCTGTCATACTCTACTTGTTGTTGTAGTAAATCCAGTGATGACTGGAAGTACCAAGTCACACCAAACAGTAGAACTAGACTAACTAGTGCTAGTACTAAACTAACTACTACTACACTGTCCTTGCTGGTAGCAGTCATTGAGTTCCGTAGATTAGTGTATAATAATTAGACGGCTCGCCCACGAAATCCTACGACCTTTGAACTTCCGGTTTCTACACAGGTGATCTTTTATCCACTTTCAGAGAAATCGATCCGCTTTGTTCCATGTATTTTAGGTACCTAGCTATATTGCAATAGTTTGTATGTTTGCTAGTTATGGGATTCGTAACAATACCCTCAATTGGATTCAGAATTTTCTGACAAATAGAACTCAACAAGTGATTATAAATGGATATAGCAGTAGCCCTAGTAATGTGATATCTGGAGTCCCTCAGGGGACGGCCTTAGGGCCATTATTATTCCTCTGCTATATCAACGATCTACCTGGTAATGTTAAATCATCTGTTAGGCTTTATGCTGATGACGTGTTACTCTATCGAGCAATACATTCTGCTGCAGATCATGATATTTTACAAGACCTGCATTCACTAACACAATGGGCAAAAACATGGCAAATTACGTTTACTTTATCCAAATGTGAGCTACTGCGCATTACAAACAAACAAAACCCCTCAAGGTATTGTTATCATATGGATGGTGAGGAGGTGAGATCAGTGCCTAATGCAAAGTATTTGGGAGTTATTCTGGATGAGCATTTAACATTTAATGAACATATTAAGAAAATTGTTAATAAAGCAAACCAAGTTAGGGGTTTTTTACAAAGAAACATTAGTTCTTGCCCAGCTAAGGTGAAAGAAGCCTGTTATATATCTATGGTGAGACCAGTTGTTGAATATTCTAGTGTTGTGTGGTCACCTTTTACAAATAAAAACATAAACTTAGTTGAGTCGGTGCAGCGTAGAGCCGCAAGATTTGTGACTGGTGATTATGGTTTTATGTCTAGTGTCACAGGGATGTTAAACTCACTTGGATGGACATCTTTGGAGTGTAGGCGAGAAATCTCACGGGTTATCATGCTTTTTTAAATATTACATAATGAAACATCCATTTCCAGTTACCACCTTCCTATGCCAATAACCACATGTACAAGAGGGCACTCTTACAGATTCAGACAGGTATCAGCCCACTTAAACATTTATTTCCACTCTTTTTTCCCTGCCACTATCAAAATATGGAACAGCCTCCCAGCTACTGCAATTGAAGCAACCAATGTAGATGACTTTCAGAAAAGGATTGTAGACTATTTTTGTATTAATCCAGCTATATAGTCTAAAATGTTGTACATTTTGTTTTCTTGCATGTATCTGTGCTTTATACTCCCTAATGGAGGTCTGCACAGTATTAATAATAAATAAATAAATAGTCAGTATAATATACCGCTACCACATATACACCTGGGCAATTCCCAGAAAGGCAGTAACAGTATAAATCATGTATGTATGGCAGGTGTTCAAATGCTCTGAGAACAAGTGCTACATGTTGTATACAGAACAGAATTATTTACTCCAACACTTAAAACAAGATCACATACGTAGATGATTACCAACAGTGTTATTTCCATTAATTGCACTCAACAGATAAACTAGACATGATATTCATATAGGTACGTACATGTAATTAAGTTACACAGCAGTGATACAACATTACTATGTCAGGTGCAAACACAATACAGCAATACTCAACATCATGATCCTTGTTACTGTAACAAAAACAATCATAATAGTCAGGTATTGTGTGTATTGTGTAATTATACTATACACACAATACCTGACATAATAATAATACAATAAAGTTTTACCTTTTATTAGTACAAGAACAAAGAATTCAACAGCTGGACTGAGTTTGAATCGTGGAAAGATCATGCAGGAAGAAGAAAGTTTGTATTGCCACTTCATAGCTATACCACCCATAGGAGAGAAGAAAAGTACCAATGGTGAGACACTGCAGTAGTTTATTATACTGCTTCAATACACATGATATTTCTTCACAATTACAGAGGAAAGATGTATAGTAGCTTATACATACTGTCGAGGTGGTGGGAACATAGGCTGCAGTAAACTAACAAAAGAATTTATATAATATAAAGTCTTTCAAAGAATCTTGCATACTTTTACAGAAGTTTTACTTGGTGTCAATGACAGCAACTGAGGATTTGTCATCAGGGTAAGTCACAGTTTGTTACATGGCAACACACACAAATCACCACATGAGAATGCATGCATCCATCATAGAAAGAGTGAAGATCACTGATTCAGCAAATGGGGTGGAAATGGAAACAATATAACATATATAGCTACAGCAGTATAAACCTGGATAGCTGGATGAGTCATCTGTTCTAAATAGTACTAGTAAAATACAAGAAAGGTATCAACAATGCCAGATCTGGTTGTTGGGTCTTCCTCTTCTCTATATATACATAATTTAAACAAACAACAATGCAAGTCTCCCTGTAAAGTGATTAGCTACAATTAAGTCACCATGTAGACTGTAGAGTGATCAGCTACCATTAAGTCACCATGTAGACTGTAGAGTGATCAGCTACCATTAAGTCACCATGTAGACTATAAAGTGATCAGCTACCATTAAGTCACCATGTAGACTGTAGAGTGATCAGCTACAATTAAGTCACCATGTAGACTGTAGAGTGATCAGCTACAATTAAGTCACCATGTAGACTGTAGAGTGATCAGCTACAATTAAGTCACCATGTAGACTGTAGAGTGATCAGCTACAATTAAGTCACCATGTAGACTGTAGAGTGATCAGCTACCATTAAGTCACCATGTAGACTGTAGAGTGATCAGCTACCATTAAGTCACCATGTAGACTGTAGAGTGATCAGCTACAATTAAGTCACCATGTAGACTGGAGAGAGGTCAGCTACAATTAAGTCACCATGTGGACTGTAGAGTGATTAGCTACAATTAAGTCACCATGTAGACTGTAGAGTGATCAGCTACAATTAAGTCACCATGTAGACTGTAGAGTGATCAGCTACAATTAAGTCACCATGTAGACTGTAGAGTGATCAGCTACAATTAAGTCACCATGTAGACTGTAGAGTGATCAGCTACAATTAAGTCACCATGTAGACTGTAGAGTGATCAGCTACAATTAAGTCACCATGTAGACTGTAGAGTGATCAGCTACAATTAAGTCACCATGTAGACTGTAGAGTGATCAGCTACAATTAAGTCACCATGTAGACTGTAGAGTGATCAGCTACAATTAAGTCACCATGTAGACTGTAGAGTGATCAGCTACAATTAAGTCACCATGTAGACTGTAGAGTGATCAGCTACAATTAAGTCACCATGTAGACTGTAGAGTGATCAGCTACAATTAAGTCACCATGTAGACTGTAGAGTATTCAGCTACAATTAAGTCACCATGTAGACTGTAGAGTGATCAGCTACAATTAAGTCACCATGTGGACTGTAGAGTGATCAGCTACAATTAAGTCACCATGTGGACTGTAAAGTGATCAGCTACAATTAAGTCACCATGTGGACTGTAAAGTGATCAGCTACAATTAAGTCACCATGTGGAGTGTAGAGTGATCAGCTACAATTAAGTCACCATGTAGACTGTAAAGTGAGCAGCTACAATTAAGTCACCATGTAGACTGTAGAGTGATCAGCTACCATTAAGTCACCATGTGGACTGTAGAGAGGTCAGCTACAATTAAGTCACCATGTGGACTGTAAAGTGATCAGCTACAATTAAGTCACCATGTAGACACACTATACTGTGGTCTTGATCACAGCCAATAATTAAGCAAGTGTTTTTCATGTCATAATCTGGCACCAGTCTATATTGCATCATGTAACATGTTTGGTGGTAATGACATCATAATTGTCATGTCATTCCTACAAAATGCATGTAACGAGCATTCACCTAAACACATTAGATGCTGCAAAAAATCAGTAGTCAACACAACATCATTGCTCTTTGTGCATACTGCATGTACCAAGTTCTGGTTGGTATTTTACAAACATGACTATAATGCACAACAAACTATACTGACACATCTGACAATAAGTGATTCTCTGATATTGTATATAGTGAAGCAGTTATAGCCAAGAAGTGCATTACTACTCAATGTCATTCAACACTTCCACTACTAAAGTAGTGTAGAAATGTAGCACTTCACTAAACATGTTGTAGAGTGGTGATGGAGTGATCCTGACTATCCTTCGAAAACATTGCAACTGTTATTGAGAAAAACACACATGTAACTGTAGATTATAAGTAGAGTTTGATGCATACAACAGACATAGATTTCATTCTGGCGTGTTCGAAGGCATGCTCCAAAAATAAAGTTAAGTAATTTAGACTATTACCACTATGTTGTTATTGGAAGTATATTGTAGAGAGCTTGAGTGTAATATTAGTATATCAAATTTTTGCCAACAATAAAAGTGGGGGGGGGGGGGTTCCCTTCATTTCACCGTCTATAGTATGTATGCGTTGAGCTGGATCCTCAAAAACATTTAATAATTATCTCACAAATACAATTATACACGATCTTGAAATTTGGCTCATTTGTAGCACTAGCACTTGACCCACTAAAAATAATTTTGTTCAAATGTGTGACACAATCAGTAGTTACGGCCAATCAAATTTTTCACCATACATTTCCTACGGGGAAGCCATAAATTCAGTGTCCATTACAACCTTTTCCCACACTTGTAACGGAGCCAAACTACATGTGTCTGTTGACAACACCTTTTCCGTCACCACTAATCATCTAGTTGGCTGAAATGTTAACTCTCTTGAGAAAAATCCACTTTTAATTTTTAGCTGTTTTTCAGGATCCTGTACATACAATACTGGTATGTTAATATGTAACACTACACCATGCAATATACAGTATAGTGTTTGAGGGAAAAAATGTGAAGAAAGGACATATTTATGCACTTCACAAATATTTCTACAATAAAGTATAATGTATATATATATGCAATCATTGTAACATGGGCCAAAGGGATTCGCCTGACCCCAAAGCCTGAGGGATGCAGATCCAAGGACTGAGGGCATACATACAATATCCTGAGTGCCTATGTTACAGCTAATATATACATATGTAACACTTCCATAGCAGGAGTTATGGATCAGCAGCAAGTAACAATGTAGCTAAGTTTGTTTATATATAAAAGTATCAATGTTTAAAGACTTTTGTCTATTTAAACGATATTGTCATGGATTCTTAAAGAGGTAAGCTTTGTTCTAGAGTGATTGTTTCATATTATCTGTAATGTGGGTATAGTCCACTACTTGTGAATACGTGATAACACCAGTTCTCACTTTAAACTATCACTTCTCAACTACGAGAATGGCAAGGATAGCAAATAATAGCATACTTGAAACTCATGGCAGTGATCACATGAACATTTATTACAGTAACTTCCACTAATGATTTAGGCCTGAATATTTATAAAATGAAACGGGCTGTATTATAGCTACATTGAAGTAGCTTGAAGCGATTTGCTCTTGTGAAGTACAACACTTTCCTGGGATGCATCGCAATGTACACCAGTGTACAGTTGTCTCCCTTTAAAGAAGTATGTATCCTCTGCAATTCGTTTGATCTGAGGTGTAAAAGTGTTACATATGGTAGACATTTCTTAGCATGAACCAGACTTTGTATATACAGTGTGAACATTACTTTTACTACATGCACATGTCACTTACAGCGATTCCTCTTTCCAACATTTTCCAAATTTCATCTCCAGAACATGAGAACCTCACAGCCAGGCAGCAGCCACGTTGCTCTGGGTCACTAGGTGTTACTATGTGAACTGTTGCTATACAAAATGCAGTACAATATAGTACATACAGTACATGTGACCATAGTCTGTTAGTTATAGTGGATGAGCAAATGATCTGACATACTGTACACATATATTATCATACATAAGGACACAAACATGCAACACACACCATCAGTTTTCTTCCTCTTGGCTTGTGGTTCCTGGTCACCTTGTTGTTGTTGTTCTGGTGACAAGTTCTTTAATAACAGTTCACAGTAACCAGTAAGGAGACGAGATTTCTTCCTAAACGTCTTCATTGAAGATCTGTATAGAAGTCAATTGCAAAGAAATTAAAAGTGCAATTATTACTATAATTACAGTTAACACATACAGAAATTTTTCTGTGACTTTTCCACGGAGGTCTCATTTTTTGGACGTCTGTGCACTATTGAAGGTGTATTGTAGTAGAGTGGGTCATTTGTGAGAAAAGCATAAAACTTTATATCAATTGTACATTCATTTTTTGATATAGTGCCATAGCAGATTTGACCTTTGGTGACCTTTGCTGTCAGAATATTCATCACTTTCACCTTTATCTTCTTAATTTACGCCGTTAAAATATGATACAAATTAAAGACGTTAATTTAAGAACAACTTGACTTTGGTTGGAAGTCAATAAATCTCACTCTAGTCCAAAGTTACGATCAAATCATAACATAAAATTCTTTGAATTTATCTGCCCTTGAGTGTAAATTACCAAAATGGGCAGGTAACTTATAGAATTCCATTACAAAATGCAAACAATTATAATTTTGAAATGAAATCACCTATTGATTTCAAATAAAAAGCCGAGTTGTTTCTTTCACCAAGACTTTTAATTTGAAACCATGTTTTAATGGTATAAAATAAACCCTCAGAGAGATTAACGCAAAAATGATGATATTCAATGTAAAAATGACCACAAACATTACCAAAGGTCAATGGCACTACATATATAAAGTCATTGGGAGCACAGTCTATGTAGCAATTTTGATGGTTTTCTCACAAAGTACACAAAATAATCATATTTATGTGCTATGCCAGTCTACTATTATAACACTACATAACTTTGTTAGAATAGGAAGTTTTATCTGAACTTCAATAAATAGATTACACTGTAAGATAGCTCAGATAGTAAGTGTGTTGTGATGTTCAAGTCAAAGTCATTCTATGTGCCATTTTCTCTGTACAGGAATTATTTCATCACTTTGGTAACGGTGGGGACCAGTCTGTAGCTCAGTACTACCTGAACACCTGGCCAACCTGCATAACTTTCTTGGATTAAACAGCAGGTATTACATATTTACTCCTTGAAGATGACAGAAGGATATTTTCAGAATTATTTCCTGTGCCATTGCATGCATGACATGGGAGTTACGCAGCAACCAAATACGTAGGAAAACAATCTCTCATGTAGTAAAGAGACAATACCATGAAAGGACCAGATAAGAATCAGCCACCTACAAACTACAGGTTCCACTCAATTTACTGGTCATTTTGTACCGCCTACATGACTCCATGATTTGAATACTAGACTTTATCAGTGATATTTTTACTCCAGCCACACAGATGCACATTTTCTAAATACAATACAACCTGTGAGGATGCTAGCTTACAGATACTTTTTCTTTATTAATCACTATGGAAACTAGAACACCTTCAGGAACTGGTCATATTACACAGTTTGTATCTTTAAAAATTGTTAACTTAAGTCCCCTCTTTGAAAGTGAGTAGACTTTCCAAAAATTGTTATAGATTTCATGTCTCCAGAGGCACTCACATAGATACAGGTGTAGACACACAGTATTGTTTTATAGCATGCTTTGTAACAATGACTTGTGGGTTTGTATTGATCTATAACATCATCTAATCAACAACACTTTATGTGGCTAATTACCTAAACCATGTGCCAATACAGTTACCATGTGTAAACTGTGGAGGATTAGTTGGTTAACCACATTATGTGATCAGATTCCTATACAGATTACTTAGAGCAGGCAAAGTGGTTGCTATATTTGTGTTCTCTTGTGACTTAAGGAATTGTTGTTGTAACAAGTTGATGCTGTGATACATTTAAAAAACAGGTATCCTCCCAGTTTGCACTATCTAAATAAGCAAGTAATCAACCACGTACTATATTTAGTTTGAACAAATGTTATGTTATCATTACTTATCTAGCTAGCCAATAAATATTGCAATTTAAAGTATCCCATATTTCCTGAATTAGTTAATTCAAAAATTACATTGCTTACATTGGTAAGGAAGCAAAACCTGAACAAACTACTTGGGATGTAAAAGTGGCAAGACCATTGTATTGAACCATGTGAGAATGAAGCAATTGTGAAGTGTATCTCTTGTAACAAGGTGTTGTGAATTCAAGGTGACACTGTCCTAAAAGATAGGTTTGTCTTCATTATAATGATGTACAGAAACTATACGATGATGAAGCACATTGCAGACAATGGAAATGATGATTCTAGTGTCAATATTATCTTCAGCAGATAGAAGGAAAATTAGGAATTTTAGGGATCACAATAGAAATGAGCAAAGTTGTCTATACCTACATAATACTAGCGGAACGTCAATCCCCAATTCAGTCTAAAGCTACGTACCCTATAGGGATTGAAGGTCCACTAGTATATCTGCAAGTGTAAGTGACCTCCCTTGTTTCACTACTTTTTATGGCTATGCTCCTAATCCAACTTAAAATCCCAAGTTTTCCTTCTACTAGTTTGTTTACTTTTTGTAATGACTGGTGAACCAGCTCATATACTGAAAGAATGACATCAGACTTATTGCTTTCATCTGAATGCATACCCCAACTATCACTTACTGAAAGAATGCAGAGGAGCTTCACTAAGTGTTCTTCATTTGTAATGGTGTATAACAGGCTGAACATAGCTGAAAACAAAGTGGAATGACTACTTCACTTTCACTATGGAAATACAGACAATTTCCATTATACACATAGGAGAAGCCATCATGAGCTACAGCTACCATGAATTGACACCTTGCGCTACCAACAGATAAATAGGATACAAAGAAGGAGATGGGTAGGTCCATGATGTGTGCATTGTACATACTGCAGTATGCCAAAAGGCACCGTCCACAAATCGAGCAGTGAAAAAATCAAGTCCATAACCTGTTATTGAGTTATACTTGTCTGAAGGCATTAGTAAATCAGTAAGCAAGTACGTACATACGGCTTCAGGCCTTAATTTGATTTTTAAGGGGCCGAGGACAAATGTCCTTACATATTCACAAATGTACAGACATAGAGTCAAATTGTACAGACATGAGCTAGAGGAGCATTTTATATGCACTGCTGGAATTGGAATAGGGAGTTTCCATCGAAAGTTTTGAGGTTAAATACAACCACATAGCTGCAACATATCACCAGGCTGTGGTCACTACAACTGTTGGTGATAGCAGTACACAAAGGGGAGGTGGCATTAGTAAATCCTTGGGTTGGGAAAATGGGGTAGGTAAAAATAGTGGACCCGGGGACCAAGGACCCACGGAAATCCAACTCTTCTTGGAATTTTGTACACTTCACAGTATTCTATACTTGTACTAGGTACCTCTGCAAGTAGTCTTGCATGGCCAATCCACTTTTTCCCCCTCGCGGCATCTTACACGATGTTTACACCAACCAATTAGAAATTATAAGCATCTCTGAAAAAGTGTCTGAAGCAGATTGCATTAATTATAGGTCACTCACTATTTCCTCAGACTATTTGTTTGCACAAAGCATGCTCATTGTGCAGGCTAGTGCAGCAGATGAGCAATTACTAGCTAACCCAAGCTACAGCAGCTCTTCATATGTCATGGTGCATTTGCACAATGTTTCTAGTAGGTAGGTGGCGTAATAGACCAGTATGCTTGTTGTGCAGCAGGCAGTGGCCTATTAATGCAGTCAGCTTCAGTTTTTTTTTCAGAGGCATTTATAATGTCTAATTGGTGCAAACATCATGCGAGATGCCGTGATGAAAGAAAAAGTGGATTGGCTAGACTACTTGCAGAGGTACCTAGGACAAGTATAGAATGTTGTGAAGTGTATATATAAAATTCCAAGAAATGTTGGATTCTCGTGGGTCCCCGGGTCCCTGGTCCTTGGTCCCCGGATCCACTGTTTTTACCTACCCGGGAAAACGTAGTATCTCCTAGCAACCAAGTGACAATTATTGTTAGCACTACAAACAAATATGTACACATCAGCTTTTATGGTACCACTATTGGTTTGCAAGGACATGTGTGTCCACCCAAAACTACCATAATTATGTGCAGACATTGTGTTATTTGTGCGGATTTTGTCCGTTGACTGCACGTTAATTTAAGGCCTGGGTTTACTTACGTATGTACATACATACGTAAGTAAGTAACATAAGTATTTAAGTAAGTCAGTCAGGCAAGAGAAAACTACTCTAAATAAACGATTCAAAATTTGAAGTGTTTTGAATCATACTGAAGGAACTCGATTTTACATAGTGTGTACACTTGTTCTACCACATACTTCACTAGTAGATGCAGCACAATGACTGCAGTGTGTGTTTGGTGAAGTCCGTTTAAAGAGTGTACAGTGATTGTGAAGCTGTATTGTATGTACTGTACATGTATGGCTAAATAGTGTATTATGTACGTAGGTCTTTAAAAAAATGGATTCCACAGTTGTAACTGTATTACAGTTAAATACGTAGGCTGCTCTATATACAGTTTGAATGTCTACATGATAAAAGGCAAGTGATACAACAAGCTAAGTATACTTCAATGGTGTCTGGCATTTCTAGCTGCATTCCATAAAATTCTAGCATGGCAAGAATGCTCCTAGAGGTCCTAATGGGAAGTTGTATCCCAGTTTGGTTGTTGTACACTGGAATTTGTCTTTAATATCCCCACTAAAACTGTTACATACCTAGGTAATCTTAATTTGAGCTTTGCTTATCCAATAGTGCATACTAACTTTTATCTAGCATGTGTATTTTACCCAGTTTAATTCAATACGTACGTTGCTATAGCAAATAGAATTTTGCGAAAGCAAGTTTTCGCTCATCTGGTCACAATTTACAAGATCTTTAAAAGTAGATGACAATTTTTAGATCTGGCTGCATACATATTTATTTTTAATAAAGCACACCTGTATCATATTGTGGCAGCATTACACTCAATAGTCTTAAATTAAGTAAAGTAGAGCCCAGTGGCATTACTGACACTTGCTGAAGTTCCAATAAATCATGCAACAGCAACAAATCATGCCCTTATTTAGAGTCTTCGTAGCAGGTACATATATAATCATTAACACTAACCTTTAGGGCAGCAATTAGTGTAACTGTTTCTAGTGCTGGAAGAGTTGTTACAGCAAATCCACCTGCTCCTGGCCGCAGATCTAGACCTACACAGAAGAAGACGCCATGGAGAGTCAACCATAACAACTGAAGTGGCTGTTCCATTAAAGTATTTTGTCAACTGTAACATATTCTTAGACAATTGAACAGAGCTTATACGTAATACCCCAGCTTTATAGACAATACAAATTTACTCATCTGGGATTAAACTAATACAAAAGCATTCAAATAGTGACTGATTCAACTTTTACTGATATTCAAGTACCAAGTACTCACCGGGGAAGTATCTACAAGTACAAGCATTGATGTACCTTGAAGTACCTACTTCATTAGTATAGCTGCACACATTTGTTAGTAAAACTGTACATATATTTTGCTTGATGCATTTTTGTAGACATTTTTACATGTTAGTTGTATATGATAAAGTAGCATACTTGAAGAAAAAGTCACTGAAATGAAAACCAGTTCAGCAGCTAGTCAAGTATTCTTCTGTACGCTACTATGGTTTCAGAAGAAATGTATGTTGTGGTGCTCACAAAAACAGCTTTGACAACTAAAAATTAAGCAACCATGGCATTAGTCTATTAGAGTTATTGACTGTTCTAATGGAGTATATCATTGTTTTTAATGAATGTGTATTTTGAGAGAAGTTTTAGGATAGATCAGTAATTTTACTGGAATAGTTACAGGTATATTAGATCTATGTTTGATGCTTTCAGGCATCCATTGTACCAGTAAAATAAACAATAATAAAAGCAGTTGTCTTATATTACACTCATATATGATAAGAATTAGCATCTGCAGTAATACAGTGCTTAATTCCATTATTTCGTAAACAGCAGATACCAATACTAGAATCACTGCAGCCCTAATCTCACCCTTGAGTTTTCACTGATACCATACACATGCACAATCGTACAAACAATATGCTAGTCAGTCATTTACACTTACAATTATCCAAATTAAATCTTGTTTCTCTTTTATGTGCCCACCACCCGACCATCCTAAAAAATACAGTAGGAACAAGCACACATCATATGTTAGCATTGTATATTAGAGCCTAAACAGGTCACAGAATGTAAGTTACAAGTCTCTCTTAAGGTTCAGTACAACATGGTACAGCTTGAAATAAATCACACAGTGAACCACTTGGGGTTATTCCAAACAAGGCAGTACACGCTCAATTAAGATGACAGAGTAATCATGTTAGCTTTACTGACTTCAATTTCAATACCATTTTGGAAAGTTTGTGACCAGATTTGTGAGAAAAGCCTTACACACACACTCCTGGCCAAATTTCAAGTCGACAGTCTTTCCATTCTGAAATTATGAGTTGTCAAAGTTAGTAAATTGGATGTGTGTGGAAGACCCCTTTTTGCAAATCTGGTCACATATTCAGATGACCACAGAAGTATGCACTGTACAAGTAATTACACACCTTGAAAGATCAAAGTTGTAAGCATGCTTTTGGTGAATGTAGAATCCGGACACACCTCCAGGACTGGCACACACGTCCTTGTAGTTACACCAACAGGAAAAGTCCACTCCCCAGTCAGTTAAGTGTAGTTCAACATTTCTTATGGCATGAGCTAGGTCTGTGCCAATATAGCAGCCCTGAATGAGAGAATATTAACAGCATGAAATTTATTTTATACACATTGGAACCCATTATATAATAGAGAGTATATTAGAGATGTTGACAAAACGCTCTAATAGAACACACACATCAAGATTATAAATGAAAGTGTGTAGAACACTTTACGTGAATTCCATTAGAGTAATTTCAAGTAATGCAGGAACAATTATCTTAAAACAACAGCTAGTGATGTTAGCTACTTTACGTAAGTCATGCTTGTCTTTTAACATGACCCAGCTAGCCACATGATTAGATGTTGAGCAATATAATGCCAGTTTTTATGAAGTATACAGTGAGATTTGTAAATCAGCTACAGTGAATTAATTATATAAAATTAGAGGTGGCCTTCTAAAAATATATTACCTTTCGGTTGCACTAGTAACATGAAATTATCTGTCCTCCAAATGCACAATGTACATTGTGCTTAATAACACGCTCACCTTAGAGTGGCAGCTTCTGTAATTGTTTTCATATCAAATGCCTGTCCAGTGATAAACTGAATACCTACATATTAATTTGTAGTATTTCATTAAATGTCAACACTTCATCTGGAATATAGACTAAAGCAATAGAGTCACCTTCCTCCATAATTTTAGCCACTATGTCTTCTGTTCTGAGAGTCTCTTCACCCTAATAGAAGCACATGTGTGGTACAATGAAGCATGAGTTATAGAATCTATTACAGTGGAACCTCAATTATCGAACCAATTGGGGGGAAAGGGTGTTCATATAAATTAAATAGTATGTAAAATCAAACTTCCATACAATTATATACTGAGCTTTGCTCAACTACTCTAATAAAGCATACACTTGTAGACAAAATGCCCTAATTGAGCAGTCAATTTGGTGTTCGGATAATATTGTGCTCAGTTAATATAATTGAGGTTTCACCGTACTCCATTGTCTGACAATTCCAATTTCAAAGAAGTTAAAGATTTTCCTACCGTGTATGCACTATTAGAGTATATGAATTTAACTGTGGCACAAACATATTTCAAGTGCAGATTTTATGTCATTCTCGATCATGCTACAATGCTCAAATAAAGCTTAAGAAAATGGCAGTTAACCACAGGGTAGCATGGTCCAAACAGTTTACTCACAGGATACACTGCTTACGAAATATTAAGCTTTAATCACAACAATTCCACAACACTTATTGGTGCAAAACATCAATGAGTTGACTATCAATGTGTGTTATGTTGTATTCAAGCAACATTACATTATAACATCCTGAAAATGATCAAGAGAGTTTGTTGCTGTATCTGAGTAGTCACTAACCCACCAATTCATCACTATATACATTCTTATCATACAGTTTCAGTACAAGGATACACTTTTATGAGTACAACACACTATAGCATACCTCACGAGGCTTGACTGTTTCCAGCTGGATCATGTCCATGTAACTGAGTCTGAGACTGGACAACATACTAAAGTGATGATTAGGAAATATACACATTATGTGTACATACACGCACATGCACGCACGCACACACACAAAAATCACAGGAAAATCCAGGACTAGCAACCGACAGGAGGCTGTACTGAGTCTCATAGGTGAAGGTGTGGGCACCTGAAGTCCCACCTGGACCTTCATCTGTTACATTCGACATGGACAGTTGGCAATTGCTTCCCTGGGTCACCATCGATGTTACAGCTGAGCCCCAGTTCAAACTAGACCACCTTGTCCCATTTAAATGTGGGGTAGACTGGAGATACACAGACAGACAGACACATAGACAGATATACAGCAAAGCTATGTGAAACACAGCTATTCCTGCCAGCACTGGGATGCCTGTGCACCACTCAGGAACTTATGTCTTGTGCAGGCAAATCTTCCTAGTGCAGGACTAGAAACCCACAGGAGGATTGTCCAGGTCTCAATGTCGTGGAACCAGAAGTTCCACAATGACCCCAGCACCTAGCTCTAACAAAGACAGTACTGTCCATCTTCCATAAAATGATAATAATAATATATAATACAAGATAAGTGTATGATATGGTTTACCATCCTTTTGCTGTATAGGTATTGATGGGTGTACTGATAGACGGAGAACACTCTATGGTTTCTATTGCTAGAGTACATTTGGCCACTTGCTTTGCTGGTATCTGTGTGGCTAGTAAACGAAGCAATGATGACTGTTCTAAGACATTTGTCTTACTGTGTGTCATCCATGGTAAACATTTCAAACTATTATAGTGTATTCACTACTACTGAAGTGCATTGGTAACAGTGATCTAATGACACATTTCATGGACATGCAATTATATAATGTACTGTAGCAACTTATTGCACTATTGTACTGACACATATCTTAATAATGACAAAATCACTATCTTTGCCATAATCATTCATATACAGCCCTACACACATGCAAAATTTCAGGTTTAGTGGAGTAGCCTAACAGCAAGTACATGCAATTCCCAGGTTGGGTGTTCCATAGATTATCTGTATTGACACAATAACTATATCTCCCAAACTCGACTACTACTGTATTATTCTACTACATGCATACCAGATACATCCAGGTGTACATATACACAAGGTAGATTCAGTGAATAAACCACTTGTACATGTATGATAAATGTGTACACAAATATATATAATTAGAACAGTCAAAATAGTCACTCAGCAATCAGCTGGTAGGAGTGCTATGGAAGGCACAGTCCTGGTACATCAGAACATGGCTGCAGAAAGGAGATATAAGCACCAAATCCATGTAATGACATCTTCATATCCTTCCAGTCTGGGTTGGTTGGGTGTACGACACAAGACCATGGCAGGTTAGCAGAATTGGTATAGACACTGGGGATGATAGGGAACTTTTCTCCAAGTTCTTTGAATCGTCTGATGCCTTCATAGCCACTTACACTACGAAGTAGACCATACTGCAGTTCATTAAGCAAGTTGACAGATCTGAAGGCTTTTCCTCTGGTCTCCACATAGAGTACATCATCGATGAGTTTCACACTTCTCTTGATGGTGTAACGATTGGCTCTGAAGATGGCTAAGATGGCGACACTTTCTGACTTGTTAACAACTCCAAAGTCTCCTTTAGTAGTTATGGAGGTCTTCACATCAAGTGAAGCTGGTAGTGCACCTGAAATAGTACAATAGTAACACTATAGTGTACTTGTATACATGTAGTACACTTGTACCATTTGTAGAAGTCACAACTGAGAGAAGTACAATGGCTAGAGCACAGCAACTGATAATCCCGTCACACTTCATATTGAGATCACAACTTGCCAATCTTCTTGTACCTTGATGGACAACTGTGGTGGGTACACTGTCCAATAACTTGATATTTATAGTTCAACTGAACTTGTCCCTCTGTTTACAACATCACTTCTACAAGTGTTACCATGTAGCACCAGTGATAAACAAAGTCAAAACATACCATATAACATGATAACTTGCTTTGATGATAAAAGTTTCAAACAGAAAGTTACACACTTTAATCTCTTAGATGACATGATGTTTTTAGAGAAGCAATATTTTGTAGTACACAGATCAGTTTGTACTGCTCCTTATATCCAAAAATAAATTTAGTGAATAGGTCTACAAAGTGTACATTTAAAGAGAGATATACTGGTCCAATACCACATGTGTCTCTATGTCAGATACCGAGTGTGGAACTTAGCTGGTGGTAGTTTCCAATTTTTAGACCAAAACACTTTCAATCTGTATGAGATGGGTGTTTTTCCTGACATGTACGTATAGTGAAACAAACAACAGTGTTTTTGCTGTAATGTGGTGACTGCATTGCTTATGCATTATCAAGAGTTTGTAAGAATTACACCCAGTACTATTATTTTTAATTCTTATAATTATTATGCATTCTTGATACCTGTGGAGCATTGTCTGTAACATACACAATGTTAGTTATTATGTGGACACTATGTGAGATGAGTTCACCTCCATAACCTGGACACCTAAACCATGACCTATATTTGGTGTCATATGTAATATAACTCCATAGGAATAACCTGACATGAAAATGAAAGCATACCTTTGGAAAGGATAAGTGTACCTTTGAAGCAATACTGTTTACCACCCATTAACAACATCCACACATGTGCTAAAGTAGAATTTGTACAGGCTCAAGCTTATTCAGACTTGTCTAATGTATATGGATCTAAGGAGCAAGATTTGAATATTATACACATTGATCTGTCTACAATGTTTATTTCTTCAAAAGCATCATCTTATTTTATGCTTTCCTTCAAAATTGAAAATTTATGTGACTATCTATTTGAAACCTTTAACATCAAAGTGAAATTATCATGTTACACTGCATTGTCCATGACTGGACCTATCCTATTAACACTTGTAGAAATTATGTTGTCCACATGAAAGTTTGGGTGAATCATAAAATAACAAGCTATTGGCCAATATATTCACCACAGTTGGTATATCAAGTTTTAATATGAAGTGTGACAGAGTTATCAACTGCTCTAGCCATTGTGTTGTGACTTCTACAAATGGTATAAGTGTACTACATAATATACAAGTACACTGTAGTGTTACTATTGTACCATTTATAGTTCCACTCGATGTGAAAGCCTCCTTTACCACTAAAGGAGACTTTGGAGTAGTTAACAAGTCAGAAAGTGTCGCCATCTTAACCATCTTCAGCACCAATTGTTACACCATTAAGAGAATTGTTGAAAGTAATCGATAAAATACTCAATGTGGAGGCCACAGCAACTGCTTTTGAATCAGCTAACTTGCTAAATGTACAGTAGTGTGGTCTACTTCGTAGTATAAGCAGCTATGAAAGCATCGGGTGATTCAAAGAAATTGGGAGAAATGTTTACTATCTTGGAGACCATCCATACACTGTTTTCATTTTAACGAAGGACTTGTTATCCCTGCTGCAAAAAAACAGCAAACACATCATTTGTTAAAATAACAATGGGGAATTTTTGTTGTTTTAACATCATTTTCTTGTTAAAGTAAAAAATTATTGTTATACTAGCAGTCACTTTCCATTAAAATAGCAATTAACAGTTCTGCTGAAACAACATATGTTCTTTGCCATTTTTTACAGTGTAGTGCCCCTATCAATTCTTCTAACCAGCCGTGGACATCCAATCAATCCAGATTAGGAGATGAAGATGTCACTACATGAGTTTAGTGCTGATATCTTCTTTCTGCAGCCATGTATCACAACTGTGTTTGTCACAGACTCACAATGCTACGTACTTCAATGTAGTTACGGTACAGTCTGCCATATATTCACCTACAACATTCCCTTCAAATTACACATTGATGTTAGCTAGGTTGGGCTGCTTTCGCAGCTGACAGCAGGCCACCAGATACTCACTATACAGCTGAGTAGACTGGACCATCTTTCTTCACACACAAAGCAAAGCAAAGCCTACAGTAGCCATGCAAAACACAGCTATTGTTGCCCAGTGAACCAGCACTGGGATACCTGTGAACGACTCAAGCGCTTGAGTCTTGTGCAGGCAAATCCTCCTGGGACAGGGATAGTAGCCCACAGGAGAACTGTCTCATGGGGAGAGGTCACGGAACCCAAAGTTCAACAACAACCCCAGCACCACTCAGTGAGATAAGAACAGTTGGGCATTTGCTTCTCAGGTACCCATCGATGTTACAGCTTGACACCAGGCCACCAGGTCCCCATTTAAACAGCTGGGTATGCTGGAGCAACATGAGTAAAGTTTCTTGCTAAAGGAAACGACAAAATTGGCATAAAACCTGAAACCTTTCAATTACCAAGCCAATGCTAGCTATGCTCCCTCACTTCACACACATGCACGCACACGTGCACACACTCAGACACACACACAATATGGTTTTTGGGTAGCCCTGCTTGAAACTGTTACCCCAACAGACGCCTCTAAAATAAATATCGTTTTATACATACGCATTTCTAAATGTCTAAATCTATTCCTAAATGGTTAAGATTCATTATTACAGTGAGACATTGCTGGAGAGTAATTATAATATTACTGCTAGCTAGATAGCTAGACTGAATTTGCTATTAACATGTTCCAGAGTGGAACCCCACCTCTTTTTTAAAAATATAGTATTAGGCTACCAATTGTAGATTCTTTGTTTCCTGCCACCCACCCACATGGTAATTTTACAGCCGCATGAAAATTTATTATTGCATTTGATAGTCATGTGATCTAATGATTTTTTGTTTATAAGTACTAGTGTGAGCACATGGTGTATCATTGGAAAGGTAGTGAGTTGTCTAGTGCCAAAAAGCATGGATAACTATTAACTATGTAGTTTGAATCCATTCCAACCTCAAGCAGCAGATCTCTTCAAGTAGCCATTGGTGAACGAGATCCTATTATGAACAGGAGTCCCACGTTTATGAACAGGAATCCCACTCATCTGACAATCTGTTATTAACGTGTGTGAAACATGTGGAAAGTTTGTACTGTTGCAGTTGATGGTTAAATTAGTGTTATTATGACCACAAGCATGATACACCTAGCCAGCTGAAAGTTCAGAGAAAATGAGGTGTACTGCAACATTTCAAATCTAACCTTCTATGATATTTAAATCTTGATGAATCCCAGTGAAATCACAACAAATCTTATATCGCTGCTAAATCTGAGAGAAAAGGCAATTAGGAGATAATGGGTTCCCTTTAATATCCTTGATATTAAACAATACAATAAATAATAACCACGCCCACCTGCATGGTATTTTTTTGCCTGACTAGGACGGGAAACAAGCAATTTACAATTGTTGGCCTTACTGCTATGAATTTGCAATTATCATGTTCCAGAGTATCATATGCATGTTTCAGAGTGGAACCCCGGACCACCTTTTTTAAAAAATAAAGTTTAGCCGGCTGTAGCTAGCTATCTGCCCCTGATTCATTACCTCCCACCACATCTCAGTTTACTGCACTATAGGTGATAGGAGCAATTATAATAATAATGCTCACCTCAATGTGTTCCTGTAACTTCAACAACAGTTCCCTGTCATACTCTACTTGTTGTTGTAGTAGATCCAGTGATGACTGGAAGTACCAAGTCACACCAAACAGTAGAACTAGACTAACTAGTGATAGTACTAAACTAACTACTAGTCCGACATCCTTGTTGGTAGCAGTCATTGTGTTCCATAGGTTAGTGTATATCAGACTCGCCCACAAAATCCTATGACCTTTGATCTTCCAGTTTCTACACACGTGATCTCTTATGCACATTAAGTCAAATTGGTCCACTTTGTTCCATGGTTTGTATCCAAAAGTGTTTGCTAGTCAGTATAATATACCATTGTCACATATGGCTACGTATACACCTGGCAATTCCCAGAAAGGCAGTAACAGTAATCATGTGTGTATGGCAGGTGTTCAAATTCCCTGAGAACAAGTGCAGTATACATGTCATATTATACAGGAGAATTATTCACTCCAACACTTAAAACAAGATCACCAGATCCCAGCTACAGGATGCAGGTGTCACATACATAGATGATTACCAACAGTGTTAATTGCGCTCAACAGACAAACTGAACATGCATAGTTATAAGTAGTCTACACTAGTGTTGTACTGATTTCCACTTTTTAGGGAAAACCGATATATTTTTACCCTGTTTTACCGATAGTTAACCGATACCCGATTGTAGGTCTCTACAAGTTGTACTTGTGCATACTCCACTAAAAGTAGAGCTAATAAAGCCAATGATGTAAGACTGTACACTTAGCTCACTCAAAGTTGCTAGTCAGACAAGTGGACTAGGGTCTGAACCATCACTGTTTATCTTGGTGGTTACCACAAAACATAAACAAATTACCTAAGTACATACCAGAGCCTTTGACACCAGCCCTGCAATGGTACTACAGCTGCTGATGCTGAATAAACAAATAATCTGCTGTCCACAGCTCATTATGGTAACGATCCTATTATCAGTACAACTCTAGTCTACACAGCAATGATACATTATTGTCAGGTGCAAACACAATACAGCAATACTCAACATCATGTTTCTAACAAAACAATCATATAGTAGACAATTGCACTTTACACAGAAAACTTTTACAAAGACAGACCTTTTATTAGTACAAGAACAAAGAATTCAACAACTGCACTGAGTTTGAATTGTGGAAAGATCATGCAAGAAGAAAGTTTGCATTGCCACTTCATAGCTATACCACCCATAGGAGAGAAGCATATACATACTGTCAGGATGGTGGCCATATAGGCTGCAGTAAATAACACAAAACTAACAAAAGAAAGTATTTCAAAGAATCTTGCAAGCTTTCACAGAAGTTTTGTTTGGTGTCAATGACAGCAACTGAGGATTTGTCATCAGGGTAAGTCACAGTTTGTTACATGGCAACACACACAAATCACCACATGAGAACGCATGCATCCATCATAGAAAGAGTGAAGATCACTGATTTCAGCAAATGGAGTGGAAATGGAAACAATATAACATATAAAGCTACAGCAGTATAAACCTGGATAGCTGGATGAGTCATCTGTTCTAAATAGCACTAGTAAAAATACAAGTAAGGTATCAACAATGCCAAATCTGGTTGTTGGGTCTTCCTCTTCTCTATATATACATTATCTAAACAAACAACCCCTGTAGAGTGATCAGCTACAATTAAGTCATGAAGACTGTACAGAGGTCAGCCACAAACAAGTCACACTATATGTAGGCATGGCAAATATTTGATCTTATTGTATGCAAATGATTACAACTGCATGAATGTTGATGGGATTCCCACCAAAATTGGTACTAAGATTTTCTTTAACAATCCTTTTAAGTGGGCTAACTTTCAGCTGGATTGGACTCCATGTTTGTGTTTTATTTGCCAAAGTGTGTGAAAAAAAATAGAAAAAAAAACTGAATTCAAATCTTGGAAATGGCTAAGATTAATTTCCTTCAAACTTGGTATGTGGATTCCCATACCTAGTGGTCATCTCTACAGCAAGTTAAGGGATGTGAAAATCACATTCTGTTTCTGTCAATACACCCACATTGCAGTACGCCAGCTTCTTGGGCCACACGACACACTATACCGTGGTCCTGATCACAGCCAATAATTAAACAAGTGTTTTCCATGCCATAATTTGGCACTGGTCTATATATCAAGACACACGGTAGTGTGTCGTGCGGCCCAAGAAGCCGGCGCGTAACACCCGTGAGTATATTGACAGGAAGAAAGAAAACGCAATATTCGCACCTCCGTAGCTCTGTGCTTCCTTGATGAAACAAGACGATTTTTGCTGTGGACATTCCCTCCAACTGCAGCACTCCACATTCCAAATTTGAGCGAAATCGCTTCGCGCGTTCCCGAGATATGCGACTTCAAAAATTGGCTCAGTTTCTTCGTTTTTTTTTCTTCTTATTTTTCTTTTTCTTGTCGCACACTTACAAAAATTGCTATAAAACTCGAACGCCATATCCGATTGCCTTGAAATTTGGCACACAGAAGGGGGATATAAAGGCGCATCTCGGTACCAACTTTGGCTGGAATACGATAAACAGGCAAAGAGTTATGAGCGATTATTCACGAAAATTAACACCAATATGTTGTCACGCCTACAGGGTAAACCGCGTATGGGAAGAAGCTGAAAATCGGTGAGTGAATAGGTTAACTATTGAACCTCAAACCTTTTGTGGTTTGAAAGAAATCGAGCTAAAACACAGGAAGATACAACGAAAAAACCAACAGTGTGTAACAATTACGCAATCGAGATTAGCTAATAAAAATAACGACTGCTTGCCACGCTTACCAGATAAACCGCTTGGGGTAATGCTTTGAAAATCGTTGTACAGATGGAGTAATCATCTTAGAAAGGCTCATCAATGGTGTAGAAGAATCAGACTTAAAGCCACGGAGTTATAACACGAAATCCAACTTGGTGCAGCAAGTGCGAGATCGAGATACTCTAATAGAGCAGTCATCCTAATAGAGCAGTCACCCTGAAGAGAATTCAAGAGATCAGCTAGAAACAAGAAACATGTATAGAGATCAGCTACACACAAGTCACTCTGTAGAGAGATCAGCTAGAAGAAGTTACCTTGTAGGGAGTTCATGCAACTATGGAAATGGATAGTTCAGCTAGAAAAAATCACCTTGTATAGAGTTCAGCTACAAAGAAACCACCATGTACAGAGTTCAGCTACAAACAAATCGTCCTGTGGAGAGATCAATAGAAGAAGTTACCTTGCAGAGAGTTCAGCTACAAAGAAACCATCATGTAGAGAGTTCAGCTACAAACAAATCTCCCTGTAGAGAGATTAGCTAGAAGAAGTTACCTTGTAGAGAGTTCAGCTACAAAGAAACCATCATGTAGAGAGTTCAGCTACAAACAAATCTCCCTGTAGAGAGATCAGCTAGAAGAAGTTACCTTGTAGAGAGTTCAGCTTCAAACAAATCACCTTGTAGAAAGATCAGCTAGAAGAGGTCACCTTGTAGAGAGTTCAGTTACAAAGAAACCACCATGTAGAGAGCTCAGCTACAAACTAGTGACTTTGTAGAGACATCAGCTAGAAGAAGTTACCTTGTAGAGAGTTCAGCTACAAACAAATCACCCTGTAGAGAGATCAGCTAGAAGAAATTACTTTGGTGAGAGTTCAGCTACAAAGAAACCACAACGTAGTGAGTTCAGCTACAAAGAAATCACCCTGTATAAAATTCTGCCACAAGCAAATTGCCCTGTAGAAAGATCAGTTAGAAGAAGTTACCTTGTAGATAAGATCTCCCTGTAGAGAGATCAGCTAGAAGAAAGTACCTTGTAGAGAGTTCAGCTACAAAGAAACCACCATGTAGAGAGTTCAGCTGCAAAGAAATCACCCTGTAGGAAATGCAGCCACAAACAAATAGCCCTGTAGAAAGATCAGTTAGAAGAAGTTACCTTTTAGAGAGTTCAGCTACAAAGAAACCACCCTGTAGAGAGATCAGCTAGAAGAAGTTACCTTGTAGATCGTTCAGCTACAAACAAATCACCCTGTAGAGAGATCAGCTAGAAGAAGTTACCTTGTAGAGAGTTCAGCTACAAAGAAACCACCATGTAGAGAGTTCAGCTGCAAAGAAATCACCCTGTATAAAATTCTGCCACAAACAAATTGCCCTGTAGAAAGATCAGTTAGAAGAAGTTACCTTGTAGAGAGTTCAGCTACAAAGAAACCATTTTGTAAAGAGCTCAGCTGCAAACAAATCACCTGTACAGAATTCAGCTATGAACAAATCACCCTGTAGAGAGATCAGCTAGAAGAAGTTACCTTGTAGATAGTTCAGCTACAAACAAATCTCCCTGTAGAGAGATCAGCTAGAAGAAATTACCTTGTAGAGAGTTCAGCTACAAAGAAACCACCATGTAGAGAGTTCAGCTGCAAAGAAATCACCCTGTAGAAAATTCTGCCAGAAACAAATTTCCCTGTAGAAAGATCAGTTATAAGAAGTTACCTTTTAGAGAGTTCAGCTACAAAGAAACCATTCTGTAAAGAGTTCAGCTGCAGACAAATCACCTGTACAGAATTCAGCTACGAACAAATCATCCTGTAGAGAGATCAGCTAGAAGAAGTTACCTTGTAGATAGTTCAGCTACAAACAAATCTCCCTGTAGAGAGATCAGCTAGAAGAAATTACCTTGTAGAGAGTTCAGCTACAAAGAAACCATCATTTAGAAAGTTCAGCTTCAAACAAATCACCTGTAGAGAGTTCAGCTACAAACAAATCTCCCTGTAGAGAGATCAGCTAGAAGAAGTTACCTTGTAGATAGTTCAGCTGCAAACAAATCTCCCTGTAGAGAGATCAGCTAGAAGAAATTACCTTGTAGAGAGTTCAGCTAATAAGAAACCATCATTTAGAAAGTTCAGCTTCAAACAAATCTCCCTGTAGAGAGATCAGCTAGAAGAAGTTACCTTGTAGAGAGTGAAGCTACAAACAAATCATCCTATTGAAAGATCAGCTAGAAGAAGTCACCTTGTAGAAATTTCAGTTACAAAGAAACCACCATGTAGAGAGTTCAGCTACAAACTAGTCACCTTGTAGAGACATCAGCTAGAAAAGTTACCTTGTATAGAGTTCAGCTACAAACAAATCTCCCTGTAGAGAGATCAGCTAGAAGATATTACCTTGTAGATAGTTCAGCTACAAACAAATCACCCTGTAGAAAGATCAGTTAGAAAAAGTTACCTTTTAGAGAGTTCAGCTACAAAGAAACCATTCTGTAAAGAGCTCAGCTGCAAACAAATCACCTGTACAGAATTCAGCTACAAACAAATCACCTGTAGAGAGTTCAGCTACAAACAAATCTCCCTGTAGAGAGATCAGCTAGAAGAAGTTACCTTGTAGAGAGTGAAGCTACAAACAAATCACCCTATTGAAAGATCAGCTAGAAGAAGTCACCTTGTAGAAAGTTCAGTTACAAACTAGTCACCTTGTAGAGACATCAGCTAGAAAGTTTACCTTGTAGAGAGTTCAGCTACAAAGAAACCATTCTGTAAAGAGCTCAGCTGCAAACAAATCACCTGTACAGAATTCAGCTACAAACAAATCACCCTGTAGAGAGATCAGCTAGAAGAAATTACCTTGTAGATAGTTCAGCTACAAACAAATCACCCTGTAGAAAGATCAGTTAGAAGAAGTTACTTTGTAGAGAGTTCAGCTACAAAGAAACCGTAAAGAGCTCAGCTGCAAACAAATCACCTGTACAGAATTCAGCTACAAACAAATCACCCTGTAGAGAGATCAGCTAGAAGAAGTTACCTTGTAGATAGTTCAGCTACAAACAAATCACCCTGTAGAGAGATCAGCTAGAAGAAATTACCTTGTAGAGAGTTCAGCTACAAAGAAACCATCATATAGAGAGTTCAGCTGCAAAGAAAACACCACTGCCCAAATTTCAAGGCAATAGCTCCTTCCAATCTGAAGTTATCAATTGTCAAAGTTGGCAAGTTGGATGTGTGGAAGGCCCCTTTTCGCAAATCCGGTCACATATGTATTATATGTGACCGGATTTACGAAAAAGGGTCTTCCACACACATCCAATTCTATGAACTTGAATGACCATACCTTTGTGCTCAAAGAAGATACTAACCTGAAATTTTGTTCATGCATTAACCTATGTTGTTACTCATCACTGTCCAAATTTCAAGGTAATACTATTTTCCTATCTGACATTATGAACTGCCAAAGTTCGTAAATTGGATGTGTGTGGAAGACCCCTTTTCACAAATCCGGTCACATATATATAATTTGTACATTTATTTCATCTTTTCTTCTTCCTGTAGTAAAGAAAAAAACATAGGTTAAAAAATTCCCAAAGCTGGCCATAGGCCGGCTTTGGGGTATACAAATACAAAAAGAAATGAAATCTAATCCAAAACAGCCAAGCTGTAAAAATAGTGTGCGGCCCTCAGAAAGGCTATGGTGAAAAAAGATGTGAAATCCAAGGTGGCGGCCAAGAAATGGCTGTGATGGTAGGTTAATGGTAAAAATTTTAATAATGACAATTCAGGTGAATTTTTGTGCCGCTTCACAAAATTTACCTGAATTGTCATTATTAAAATTTTTACCATTAACCTACCATCACAGCCATTTCTTGGCCGCCACCTTGGATTTCACATCTTTTTTCACCATAGCCTTTCTGAGGGCCGCACACTATTTTTACAGCTTGGCTGTTTTGGATTAGATATATATTGCATCATGTAACACGTTATGTGGTAATGACATCATAATTGTCATGTCATTCCTACTAGCAAAATGCAATGAAAATTCATGTAACAGGCATTCACCTAAACACATTAGATGCTGCAAAACAATCAGTAGTCAACACAGCATCATTGCTCTTTGTGCATACTGCATACACATGATACTCATTGTTAAAGTTCTTGTTGGTATTTTACAAACATGACTATATTATAACACAACAAACTATATACATCTGACAATAAGCGATTCTTTGATATTGTATATAATGAAGCAGTTATCAGCCAAGAAGTGCATGACTACTCAATGTCATTCAACACTTCCACTAAAGTAGTGTAGAAATGTAGCACTTCACTAAACATGTTGTAGAGTGGTGAAGGAGTGATCCTGACTATCCTTCGAAAACATTGCAACTGTTATTGAGAAAAACACACATGTAACTGTAGATTATAAGTAGAGTTTGATGCATACAACAGACATAGATTTCATTCTGGCGTGTTCGAAGGCATGCCCCAAAAATAAAGTTAAGCAATTTAGACTATTACCACTATGTTGCTATTGGAAGTACATTGTAGAGAGCTTGATTGTACTATTAGTATATCAAATTTTTATAAACAATAAAAGTGGGGGGGGGGGGGGGGGGGTTCCCTTCATTTCACCGTCTATAGTATGTATGCGTTGAGCTGGATCCTCAAAAACATTTAATAATTATCTCACAAATACAATTACACACGATCTTGAAATTTGGCTCATTTGTAGCACTAGCACTTGACCCACTAAAAATAATTTTGTTCAAATGTGTGACACAATAGTTACGGCCAATCAAATTTTTCACCATACATTTCCTACAGGGAAGCCATAAATGCAGTGTCCATTACAACCTTTTCCCACACTTGTAACGGAGCCAAACTACATGTGTCTGTTGACAACACCTTTTCCGTCCCCACTAATCATCTAGTTGGCTGAAATGTTAACTCTCTTGAGAAAAATCCACTTTTAATTTTTAGCTGTTTTTCAGGATCCTGTACATACAATACTGGTATGTTAATATGTAACAGTACACCATGCAATATACAGTATAGTGTTTGAGGGAATAAATGTGAAGAAAGGACATATTTATGCACTTCACAAATATTTCTACAATAAAGTATAATGTATATATATATGCAATCATTGTAACATGGGCCAAAGGGATTTGCCTGACCCCAAAGCCTGAGGGATGCAGATCCAAGGACTGAGGGCCATACATACAATATCAGGTAAATCCTGAGTGCCTAGTATGTTACAGCTAATATATACATGTGTAACACTTCCATAGCAGGAGTTATGGATCAGCAGCAAGTAACAATGTAGCTACGTTTGTTTACTGTATATATAAAAGTATCAATGTTTAAAGGCTTTTGTCTATTTAAACGATATTGTCATGGATTCTTAAAGAGGTAAGCTTTGTTCTAGAATGGTTGTTTCGTATTATCTGTAATGTGGGTGCAGTCCACTAATTGTGAATACGCCATAACACCAGTTCTCACTTTAAACTATCACTTAAGAATGGCAAGGATAGCAAATAATAGCATACTTGAAACTCATGGCAGTGATCACACGAGCATTTATTACAGTAACTTCCACTAATGATTTAGGCCTGAATATTTATAAAATGAAACGGGCTGTATTACAGCTACATTGAAGTAGCTTGAAGCGATTTGCTCTTGTGAAGTGCAACACTTTCCTGGGATGCATCGCAATGTACACCAGTGTACAGTTGTCTCCCTGTAAAGAGGTATGTATCCTCTGCAATTCGTTTGATCTGAGGTGTGAAAGTGTTACATGTGGTAGACATTTCTTAGCATGATGAACCAGTGAACATTACTTTTACTACATGCACATGTCACTTACAGCGATTCCTCTTTCCAACATTTTCTTACAAATTTCATCTCCAGAACATGAGAACCTCACAGCCAGGCAGCAGCCACGTTGCTCTGGGTCACTAGGTGTTACTATGTGAACTGTTGGTATACAAAATGCAGTACAATATAGTACACACGGTTCATGTGATCATAGTCTGTTAGTTATAGTGGTTGAGCAAATGATCTGACATACTGTACACACATATATTATCATACATAAGGGCACAAACATGCAACACACACCATCAGTTTTCTTCCTCTTGGCTTGTGGTTCCTGGTCACCTTGTTGTTGTTGTTCTGGTGACAAGTTCTTTAATAACAGTTCACAGTAACCAGTAAGGAGACGAGAATTCTTCCTAAACGTCAAATTGTTTGAAGATCTGTATAGAAGTCAATTGCAAAGAAATTAAAAGCACAATTATTACTATAATTACAGTTAACACATACAGAAATTTTTCTGTGACTTTTCCATGGAGGTCTCATTTTTTGGAAGTCTGTGCACTATATATTGAAGGTGTATTGTAGTAGAGTGGGTCATTTGTGAGAAAAGCATAAAACTTTATATCAATTGTACATTCATTTTTTGATATAGTGCCATAGCAGATTTGACCTTTGGTGACCTTTGGTGACCTTTGGTGACCTTTTCTGTCAGAATATTCATCACTTTCACCTTTATCTTCTTAATTTACGCCGTTAAAATATGATACAAATTAAAGACGTTAATTTAAGAACAACTTGACTTTGGTTGGAAGTCAATAAATCTCACTCTAGTCCAAAGTTACGATCAAATCATAACATAAAATTCTGTCTTTGAATTTACCTGCCCTTGAGTGTAAATTACCAAAATGGGCAGGTAACTTATAGAATTCTATTACAAAATGCAAACAATTATATGAAATCACCTAATGATTTCAAATAAAAAGCCGAGTTGTTTCTTTCACTAAGACCTTTAATTTGAAACCATGTTTTAATGGTATAAAATAAACCCTCAGAGAGATTAACACAAAAATGATGATATTCAATGTAAAAATGACCACAAACATTACCAAAGGTCAATGGCACTACATATATAAAGTCATTGGGAGCACAATCTATGTAGCAATTTTGATGGTTTTCTCACAAAGTACACAAAATAATCATATTTATGTGCTATGCCAGTCTACTATTATAACACTACATAACTTTGTTAGAATAGGAAGTTTTTTCTGAACTTCAATAAACAGATTACACTGTAAGACAGCTCAGATAGTAAGTGTGTTGTGATGTTCAAGTCAAAGTCATTCTATGTGCCATTTTCCATGTACAGGAATTATTTCATCACTTTGGTAACGGTGGGGACCAGTCTGTAGCTCAGTACTACCTGAACACCTGGCCAACCTGCATAACTTTCTTGGATTAAACAGCAGGTATTACATATATACTCCTTGAAGATGACAGAAGGATATTTTCAGAATTATTTCCTGTGCCATTGCATGCATGACATGGGAGTTACGCAGCAACCAAATACATAGGAAAACAATCTCTCATGTAGTAAAGAGACAATACCATGAATGGACCAGATAAGAATCAGCCACCCACAAGCTACAGGTTCCACTCAATTTACTGGTCATTTTGTACCACCTACATGACTCCATGATTAGAATGCTAGACTTTATCAGTGATATTTTTACTCCAGCCACACAGATGCACATTTTCTAAATACAATACAACCTGTGAGGATGCTAGCTTACAGGTACTTTTTCTTTATTAATCACTATGGAAACTAGAACACCTTCAGGAACTGGTCATATTACACAGTTTGTATCTTTAAAAATTGTTAACTTAAGTCCCCTCTTTGAAATTGAGTAGACTTTCCAAAAATTGTTACAGATTTCATGTCTCCAGAGGCACTCACATAGATACAGGTGTAGACACACAGTATTGTTTTATAGCATGCTTTGTAACAATGACTTGTGGGTTTGTACTGATCTATGACATCATCTAATCAACAACACTTTATGTGGCTAATTACCTAAACCATGTGCCAATACAGTTACCATGTGTAAACTGTGGAGGATTAGTTGGTTAACCACATTATGTGATCAGATTCCTGTACAGATTACTTAGAGCAGGCAAAGTGGTTGCTATACTTGTGTTCTCTTGTGACTTAAGGATTTGTTGTTGTAACAAGTTGATGCTGTGATACATTTAAAAAACAGGTATCCTCCCAGTTTGCACTATCTAAATAAGCAAGTAATCAACCACGTACTATATTTAGTTTGAACAAATGTTATGTTATCATTACTTATCTAGCTAGCCAATAAATATTGCAATTTAAAGTATCCCATATTTCCTGAATTAGTTAATTCAAAAATTACATTGCTTACATTGGTAAGGAAGCAAAACCTGAACAAACTAGTTAGGATGTAAAAGTGGCAAGACCATTGTAATGAACCATGTGAGAATGAAGCAATTGTGAAGTGTATCTCTTGTAACAAGGTGTTGTGAAATGCAAGGTGACACTGTCCTAAAAGATAGGTTTGTCTTCATTATAATGATGTACAGAAACTATAAGATGATGAAGCACATTGCAGACAATGGAATTGATGATTCTAGTGTATTATCTTCAGCGGATAGAAGGAAAATTAGGAATTTTAGGGATCACAATAGAAATGAGCGAAGTTGTCTATACCTGCATATATACTAGCGGAAAGTCAATCCCTAATTCAGTCTAAAGCTACCCTATAGGGATTGAAGGTCCACTAGTATATCTGCAAGTGTAAGTGACCTCCCTTGTTTCACTATGTTTTATGGCTATGCTCCTAATCCAACTTAAAATCCCAAGTTTACCTTCTAGTTTGTTTACTTTTTGTAATGACTGGTGAACCAGCTCATATACTAAAAGAATAACATCAGACTTATTGCTTTCATCTGAATGCATACCCCAACTATCACTTACTGAAAGAATGCAGAGGAGCTTCACTAAGTGTTCTTCATTTGTAATGGTGTATAACAGGCTGAAAATAGCTGAAAACAAAGTGGAATGACTACTTCACTTTCACTATGGAAATACGGACAATTTCCATTATACACATAGGGGAAGCCATCATGAGCTACAGCTACCATGAATTGACACCTTGCGCTACCAACAGATAAATAGGATATAAAGAAGGAAATGGGTAGGTCCATGATGTGTGCATTGTACGTACTGCAGTATGCCAAAAGGCACCATCCACAAATCGAGCAGTGAAAAAATCAAGTCCATAACCTGTTATTGAGTTACACTTGTCTGAAGGCATTAGTAAATCAGTAAGCAAGTACGTACATACGGCTTCAGGCCTTACTTTGATTTTTAAGAGGCTGAGGACAAATGTCCTTACATATTCACAAATGTACAGACATAGAGTCAAATTGTACAGACATGAGCGGCTAGAGGAGCATTTTATATGCACTGCTGGAATTGGAATAGGGAGTTTCCATTGAAAGTTTTGAGGTTAAATACAACCACATAGCTGCAACATATCACCAGGCTGTGGTCACTACAACTGTTGGTGATAGCAGTACACAAAGGGGAGGTGGCATTAGTAAATCCTTGGGTTGGGAAAATGGGGTAGGTAAAAATAGTGGACCCGGGGACCAAGGACCCACGGAAATCCAACTCTTCTTGGAATTTTGTACACTTCACAGTATTCTATACTTGTACTAGGTACCTCTGCAAGTAGTCTTGCATGGCCAATCCACTTTTTCCCCTTCGCGGCATCTTACACGATGTTTCAGTACACCAACCAATTAGAAATTATAAGCGTCTCTGAAAAAGTGTCTGAAGCCGATTGCATTAATTATAGGTCACTCACTATTTCCCCAGACTATTTGTTTGCACAAAGCATACTCATTGTGCAGGCTAGTGCAGCAGATGAGCAATTACTAGCTAAGCCGAGCTACAGCAGCTCTTCATATGTCATGGTCAGTGTTGGGAGTAACGCGCTACTTATGTATCGCGTTACGTAATATTATTACTTTTGTGGTAACAAAGTAATATAACGAAATGCACTATAAAAAACTCAAGTTATTTTACTTACAAGTGTAACGCGTTACCTAAGTAATATAGTTACTGTAACGAATCTAATATTACATAATATTATTACTACAAGTAACAAAGTTACTAATCTCGTTATTAATCCACTGAGTAACGTCTAGCCACAACGAAGTAATGAAGCCTACTGAATGAAGCTTATTCACCAGCTTCTTACTTATAACCAACATTTGCACATTGCCCAACAACGCAATCATGTCACGTAATAAGGCAGTAGTTTCACACGTGACAGCTTAAGGCTGTGGACACAAAGTAATATAATATGTAATATTATTACAGTTACTTTATTTTATGGGTAATATGTAACTGTAACTAAATAGTTCAGTTGCAAGTAATATGTAATATGTAACTAGTTACTTTTAAAAAGTAACTTGCCCAACACTGGTCATGGTGCATTTGCACAACGTTTCTAGTAGGTAGGTGGCATAATAGACCAGTATGCTTGTTGTGCAGCAGGCAGTGGCCTATTAATGCAGTCAGCTTCAGTTGTTTTTTTTCAGAGGCGTTTATAATGTCTAATTGGTGCAAACACCATGCGAGATGCTGTGATGGAAGAAAAAGTGGATTGGCAAGACTACTTGCAGAGGTACCTAGGACAAGTATAGAATGTTGTGAAGTGTATATATAAAATTCCAAGAAATGTTGGATTCTCGTGGGTCCCCGGGTCCCTGGTCCTTGGTCTCCGGATCCACTGTTTTTACCTACCCGGGAAAACGTAGTATCTCCTAGCAACCAGGTGACAATTATTGTTAGCACTACAAACAAACATGTACACATCAGCTTTACCACTATTGGTTTTGCAAGGACATGTGTGTCCACCCAAAACTACCATAATTATGTGCAGACATTGTGTTATTTGTGCGGATTTTGTCCGTTGACCGCACGTTAATTTAAGGCCTGGGTTTACTTACGTATGTACATACATACGTAAGTAAGTAACATAAGTATTTAAGTAAGTCAGTCAGGCAAGAGAAAACTACTCTAAATAAAAGATTCAAAATTTGAAGTGTTTTGAATCATACTGAAGGAACTCGATTTTACATAGTTTGTACACTTGTTCTACCACATACTTCACTAGTAGATGCAGCACAATGGCTGCAGTGTGTGTTTGGTGAAGTCCGTTTAAAGAGTGTACAGTGATTGTGAAGCTGTATTGTATGTACTGTATGGCTAAATAGTGTGTTATGTACGTAGGTCTTAAAAAAAATGGATTCCACAGTTGTAACTGTATTACAGTTAAATACGTAGGCTGCTCTATATACAGTTTGAATGTCTACATGATAAAAGGCAAGTGATACAACAAGCTAAGTATACTTCAATGGTGTCTGGCTTTTCTAGCTGCATTCCATAAAATTCTAGCATGGCAAGAATGCTCCTAGAGGTCCTAATGGGAAGTTGTATCCCAGTTTGGTTGTTGTACACTGGAATTTGTCTTTAATATCCCCACTAAAACTGTTACATACCTAGGTAATCTTAATTTGAGCTTTGCTTATCCAATAGTGCATACTAACTTTTATCTAGCATGTGTATTTTACCCAGTTTAATTTAATATGTACGTTGCTATAGCAAATAGAATTTTGCGAAAGCAAGTTTTCGCTCATCTGGTCACAATTTACAAGATCTTTAAAAGTAGATGACAATTTTTAGATCTGGCTGCATACATATTTATTTTTAATAAAGCACACCTGTATCATATTGTGGCAGCATTACACTCAATAGTCTTAAATTAAGTAAAGTAGAGCCCAGTGGCATTACTGACACTTGCTGAAGTTCCAATAAATCATGCAACAGCAACAAATCATGCCCTTATTTAGAGTCTTCGTAGCAGGTACATATATAATCATTAACACTAACCTTTAGGGCAGCAATTAGTGTAACTGTTTCTAGTGCTGGAAGAGTTGTTACAGCAAATCCACCTGCTCCTGGCCGCAGATCTAGACCTACACAGAAGATGACGCCATATAGAGTCAACCATAACAACTGAAGTGGCTGTTCCATTTCAACTGTAACATATTCTTAGAGAATTGAACAGAGCTTATACGTAATACCCCAGCTTTATAGACAATACAAATTTACTCATCTGGGATTAAACTAACACAAAAGCATTCAAATAGTGACTGATTCAACTTTTACTGATATTCAAGCACCTTGAAGTACCTACTTCATAAGTATAGCTGCACACATTTATTAGTAAAACTGTACATATGTTTTGCTTGTATATTTAATGTATTCTTTTAAAGTTTTTACATTTTAGTTGTATTATGATAAAGTAGCATACTTGAAGAAAAAGTCACTGAAATGAAAACCAGTTCAGCAGCTAGTCAAGTATTCTTCTGTACGCTACTATGGTTTCAGAAGAAATGTATGTTGTGATGCTCACAAAAACAGCTTTGACAACTAAAAATTAAGCAACCATGGCATTAGTCTATTAGAGTTATTGACTGTTCTAATGGAGTATATCATTGGTTTTAATGAATGTGTATTTTGAGAGAAGTTTTAGGATAGATCAGTAATTTTACTGGAATAGTTACAGATATATAAGATCTATGTTTGATGCTTTCAGGCATCCAATGTACCAGTAAAATAAACAATAATAAAAGCAGTTGTCTTATATTACACTCATATATGATAAGAATTAGTATCTGCAGTAATACAATGGTCAATTCCATTAGGGACCATCCATAATTTTCAGTCTTGAGGTGGGGGGGTCTGGAAAGCAAGCAAGATGGTGTTCAAAAATTGAAAAGGAAGGCGTAGGGATGAATTAGGCCAAGTTTTGGGCCATTGAGGTCTCAAAATTGGCTAAAATGAAAGGAAATTCACAGCAGAGATACTTATTCAACACCACAGAGCTGTACAGCCACATACAGTCATCTCCAGGCTGACCAGAACTCCATTAAGGCCCCACACCGCATGTACGGATCACCACTGGGCTTGGGAAAAGCAGCCAGCAAAACCAGACCACTCAAGTCTAGCTGATTTTGATTGTGGAATTAGATAGTTTATTCATGTAGCTTTGTGTCCTGGATGAAAAATCGAATCTGTTGACATGGGCGATAAGACCGGTTTTTTCAGACTGCGTCGAATATATATTATTACACTCATACGTAATAAGAATCAGCATCTGCAGCAATACAATGCTTAATTCCATTACTGCGAAAACAGCAGATACCAATACTAGAATCACTGCAGCCCTAATCTCACCCTTGAGTTTTCACTGATACCATACACATGCGCACTCGTACAAACAATATGCTAGTCAGTCATTTACACTTACAATTATCCAAATTAAATCTTGTTTCTCTTTTATGTGCCCACCACCCAACCATCCTAAAATACAGTAGGAACAAGCACACATCATATGTTAGCATTGTATATTAGAACCTAAACAGGTCACAGAATGTAAGTTACAAGTCTCTCTTAAGGTTCAGTACAACATGGTACAGCTTGAAATAAATCACACAGTGAACCACGTGGGATTATTCCAAACAAGGCAGTACACACTAAATTAAGATGACAGAGTAATCATGTTAGCTTTACTGACTTCAATTGCAATACCATTTTGGAAAGTTTGTGACCAGATTTGTGAGAAAAGCCTTACACACACACTCCTGACCAAATTTCAAGTCGACAGTCTTTCTATTCTGAAATTATGAGTTGTCAAAGTTAGTAAATTGGATGTGTGTGGAAGACCCCTTTTTGCAAATCTGGTCACATATTCAGATGACCACAGAAGTATGCACTGTACAAGTAATTACACACCTTGAAAGATCAAAGTTGTAAGCATGCTTTTGGTGAATGTAGAATCCGGACACATCTCCAGGACTGGCACACACGTACTTGTAGTTACACCAACAGGCAAAGTCCACTCCCCAGTCAGTTAAGTGTAGTTCAACATTTCCTATGGCATGAGCCAGGTCTGTGCCAATATAGCAGCCCTGAATGAGAGAATATTAACAGCATGAAATTTATTTTATACACATTGGAACCCATTATATAATAGAGAGTATATTAGAGATGTTGACAAAACACTTTAATAGAACATACACATCAAGATTATAAATGAAATTGTGTAGAACACTTTTAATACGTGAATTCCATTAGAGTAATTTCAAGTAATGCAGGAACAATTATCTTAAAACAACAGCTAGTGATGTTAGCTGCTTTACATAAGTCATGCTTGTCTTTTAACATGACCCAGCTAACCACATGATTAGCACAATATTATCTGAACACCAAATTGACTGCTCAATTAGGGCATTTTGTCAACAAGTGTATGCTTTATTAGAGTAGTTGAACAAAGCTCAGTATATAATTGTATGGAAGTTCGATTTTACATACTATTTAATTTATATGAACACCCTTTCCCCCCAATTAGTTCGATAATTGAGATTCCACTGTAATAGATTCTATAACTCATGCTTCATTGTACCACACATGTGCTTCTATTAGGGTGAAGAGACTCTCAGAACAGAAGACATAGTGGCTAAAATTATGGAAGAAGGTGACTCTATTGCTTTAGTCTATATCCCAGGTGAGGTGTTGACATTTAATGAAATACTACAAATTAATATGTGGGTATTCAGTTTATCACTGGACAGGCATTTGATATGAAAACAATTACAGAAGCTGCCCACTCTAAGGTAAGCGTGTTATTAAGCACAATGTACATTGTACATTTGGAGGACAGATAATTTCATGTTACTAGTGCAACCGAAAGGTAATATATTTTTAGAAGGCCACCTCTAATTTTATATAATTAATTCACTGTAGCTGATTTACAAATCCCACTGTATACTTCATAAAAACTGGCATTATATTGCTCAACATCTTCAGTTAATATAATTGAGGTTTCAGCGTACTCCATTGTCTGACAATTCCAAAGAAGTTAAAGATTTTCCTACCTTGTTTTAGGTGTATGCACTATTAGAGTATATGAATTCAACTGTGGCATAAACGTATTTCAAGTGCAGATTTTATGTCATTCTCGATCATGCTACAATGCTCAAATAAAGCTTAAGAAAATGGCAGTTAACCACAGGGTAGCATGGTCCAAACAGTTTACTCACAGGATACACTGTTTACGAAATATTAAGCTTTAATCACAACAATTCCACAACACTTATTGGTGCAAAACATCAATGAGTTGACTATCAATGTGTGTTATGTTGTATTCAAGCAACATTACATTATAACATTCTGAAAATGATCAAGAGAGTTTGTTGCTGTATCTGAGTAGTCACTAACCCACCAATTCATCACTATATACATTCTTATCATACAGTTTCAGTACAAGGATACACTTTTATGAGTACAACACACTATAGCATACCTCACGAGGCTTGACTGTTTCCAGCTGGATCATGTCCATGTAACTGAATCTGAGACTGGACAGCATACTAAAGTGATGATTAGGAAATATACACATTATGTGTACACACACGCACACGCACACACATGCACACACACAAAAATCACAGGAAAATCCAGGACTAGCAACCGACAGGAGGCTGTACTGAGTCTCATAGGTGAAGGTGTGGGCACCTGAAGTCCCACCTGGACCTTCATCTGTTACATTAGACATGGACAGTTGGCAATTGCTTCCCTGGGTCACCATTGATGTTACAGCTGAGCCCCAGTTCACACTAGACCACCTTGTCCCATTTAAATGTGGGATAGACTGGAGATACACAAACAGACAGACACATATACAGCAAAGCTATGTGAAACACAGCTATTCCTGCCAGCACTGGAATGCCTGTGCACCACTCAGGAACTTGTGTCTTGTGCAGGCAAATCTTCCTAGTGCAGGACTAGAAACCCACAGGAAGATTGTCCAGGTCTCAATGTCGTGGAACCAGAAGTTCCACAATGACCCCAGCACCTCTAACAAAGACAGTACTGTCCATCTTCCATAAAATGATAATAA
Source organism: Dysidea avara (assembly GCF_963678975.1). Classification (NCBI taxonomy): domain Eukaryota; kingdom Metazoa; phylum Porifera; class Demospongiae; order Dictyoceratida; family Dysideidae; genus Dysidea; species Dysidea avara. The sequence continues at coordinate 61,479,032 of NC_089272.1, forward strand.
TAATATATAATACAAGATAAGTGTATGATATGGTTTACCATCCTTTTGCTGTATAGGTATTGATGGGTGTACTGATAGACAGTGTCATGATCAGACTTTAGAACACTCTATGGTTTCTATTGCTAGAGTACATTTGGCCACTTGCTTTGCTGGTATCTGTGTGGCTAGTAAACGAAGCAATGATGACTGTTCTAAGACATTTGTCTTACTGTGCGTCATCCATGGTAAACATTTCAAACTATTATAGTGTATTCACTACCACTGAAGTGCATTGGTAACAGTGAACTAATGACACATTTCATGGACATGTAATAATGTACTGTAGCAACTAATTGCACTATTGTACTGACACATATCTTAATAATGACAAAATCACTATCTTTGCCATAATCATTCATATACAGCACTACACACATGCAAAATTTCAGGTTTAGTGGAGTAGCCTAACAGCAAGTACATACAATTCCCAGGTTGGGTGTTCCATAGATTAGCTGTATTGACACGATAGTTATATCTCCCAAACTCGACTACTACTGTATTATTCTACTACATGCATACCAGATACATCCAGGTGTACATATACACAAGGTAGATTCAGTGAATAAACCACTTGTACATGTATGATAAATGTGTACACAAATATATATAACTAGAACAGTCAAAATAGTCACTCAGCAATCAGCTGGTAGGAGTGCTATGGAAGGCACAGTCCTGGTACATCAGAACATGGCTGCAGAAAGGAGATATCAGCACCAAATCCATGTAATGACATCTTCATATCCTTCCAGTCTGGGTTGGTTGGGTGTACGACACAAGACCATGGCAGGTTAGCAGAATTGGTATAGACACTGGGGATGATAGGGAACTTTTCTCCAAGTTCTTTGAATCGTCTGATGCCTTCATAGCCACTTACACTACGGAGTAGACCATACTGCAGTTCATTAAGCAAGTTGACAGATCTGAAGGCTGTTCCTCTGGTCTCCACATAGAGTACATCATCGATGAGTTTCACACTTCTCTTGATGGTGTAACGATTGGCTCTGAAGATGGCTAAGATGGCGACACTTTCTGACTTGTTAACAACTCCAAAGTCTCCTTTAGTAGTTATGGAGGTCTTCACATCAAGTGAAGCTGGTAATGCACCTGAAATAGTACAATAGTAACACTATAGTGTACTTGTATACATGTAGTACACTTGTACCGTTTGTAGAAGTCACAACTGAGAGAAGTACAATGGCTAGAGCACAGCAACTGATAATCCCGTCACACTTCATATTGAGATCACAACTTGCCAATCTTCTTGTACCTTGATGGACAACTGTGGTGGGTACACTGTCCAATAACTTGATATTTATAGTTCAACTGAACTTGTCCCTCTGTTTACAACATCACTTCTACAAGTGTTACCATGTAGCACCAGTGATAAACAAAGTCAAAACATACCATATAACATGATAACTTGCTTTGATGATAAAAGTTTCAAACAGAAAGTTACACACTTTAATCTCTTAGATGACATGATGTTTTTAGAGAAGCAATATTTTGTAGTACACAGATCAGTTTGTACTGCTCCTTATATCCAAAAATAAATTTAGTGAATAGGTCTACAAAGTGTACATTTAAAGAGAGATATACTGGTCCAATACCACATGTGTCTCTATGTCAGATACCGAGTGTGGAACTTAGCTGGTGGTAGTTTCCAATTTTTAGACCAAAACACTTTCAATCTGTATGAGAATTACAGATGGGTGTTTTTCCTGACATGTACGTATAGTGAAACAAACAATAGTGTTTTTGCTGTAATGTGGTGACTGCATTGCTTATGCATTATCAAGAGTTTGTAAGAATTACACCCAGTACTATTATTTTTAATTCTTATAATTATTATGCATTCTTGATACCTGTGGAGCATTGTCTGTAATATACACAATGTTAGTTATTATGTGGACACTATGTGAGATGAGTTCACCTCCATAATCTGGACACCTAAACCATGACCTAAATTTGGTGTCATACGTAATATAACTCCATAGGAATAACCTGACATGAAAATGAAAGCATACCTTTGGAAAGGATAAGTGTACCTTTAAAGCAATACTGTTTACCACCCATTAACAACATCCACACATGTGCTAAAGTAGAATTTGTACAGGCTCAAGCTTATTCAGACTTGTCTAATGTATATGGATCTAAGGAGCAAGATTTGAATATTATACACATTGATCTGTCTACAATGTTTATTTCTTCAAAAGCATCATCTTATCTTATGCTTTCCTACAAAATTGAAAATTTGTGTGACTATCTATTTGAAACCTTTAACATCAAAGTGAAATTATCATGTTACACTGCATTGTCCATGACTGGACCTACCCTATTAACACTTGTAGAAATGATGTTGTCCACATGAAAGTTTGGGTGAATCATAAAATAACAAGCTATTGGCCAATATATTCACCACAGTTGGTATATCAAGTTTTAATATGAAGTGTGACAGAGTTATCAACTGCTCTAGCCATTGTGTTGTGACTTCTACAAATGGTATAAGTGTACTACATATATACAAGTACACTGTAGTGTTACTATTGTACCATTTAAGGTTCCACTCGATGTGAAAGCCTCCTTTACCACTAAAGGAGACTTTGGAGTAGTTACCAAGTCAGAAAGTGTCGCCATCTTAACCATCTTCATCGTCAATTGTTACACCATTAAGAGAATTATTGAAAGTAATCGATAATATACTCAATGTGGAGGCCACAGCAACTGCTTTTGAATCAGCTAACTTGCTAAATGTACAGTAGTGTGGTCTACTTCGTAGTATAAGCAGCTATGAAAGCATCAGGTGATTCAAACAAATTGGGAGAAATGTTTACTATCTTGGAGACCATCCATACACTGTTTTCATTTTAACGAAGGACTTGTTATCCCTGCTGCAAAAAAAACAGCAAACACATTTGTTAAAATAACAATTGGGAATTTTTTTTGTTTTAACATCATTTTCTTGTTAAAGTAAAAAAATTATTGTTATACTAGCAGTCACTTTCCATTAAAATAGCAATTAATAGTTCTGCTGAAACAACATATGTTCTTTGTCATTTTTTACAGTGTAGTGCCCCTATCAATTCTTCTAACCAGCCGTGGACATCCAAACAATCCAGATTAGGAGATGAAGATGTCACTACATGAGTTTAGTGCTGATATCTTCTTTCTGCAGCCATGTATCACAACTGCGTTTGTCACAGACTCACAATGCTACGTACTTCAATGTATTTACGGTACAGTCTGCCATATATTCACCTACAACATTCCCTTCAAATTACACATTGATGTTAGCTAGGTTGGGCTGCCTTCGCAGCTGACAGCAGGCCACCAGGTACTCACTATACAGCTGGGTAGACTAGACCATCTTTCTTCACACACAAAGCAAAGCAAAGCCTACAGTAGCCATGCAAAACACAGCTATTGTTGCCCAGTGAACCAGCACTGGGATACCTGTGAACAACTCAAGTGCTTGAGCCTTGTGCAGGCAAATCCTCCTGGGACAGGGATAGTAGCCCACAGGAGAACTGTCTCATGGGGAGAGGTCATGGAACCCAAAGTTCAACAACAACCCCAACACCACTCAGTGAGATAAGAACAGTTGGGCATTTGCTTCTCAGGTACCCATTGATGTTACAGCTGGGTGAGCTGCTTCCCCAGATGACACCAGGCCACCAGGTCCCCATTTAAACAGCTGGGTATGCTGGAGCAACGTGAGTAAAGTTTCTTGCTAAAGGAAACGACAAAATTGGCATAAAACCTGCAACCTTTCAATTACCAAGCCAATGCTAGCTATGCTCCCTCACTTCACACACACACACACACACACACACGCACGCACACGTGCACACACTCAGACACACACACACACACACAATCTGGTTTTTGGGTAGCCCTGCTTGAAACTGTTACCCCAACAGACGCCTCTAAAATAAATATCATTTTATACATACGCATTTCTAAATGTCTAAATCTATTCCTAAATGGTTAAGATTCATTATTACAGTGAGACATTGCTGGAGAGTAATTATAATATTACTGCTAGCTAGATAGCTAGACTGAATTCGCTATTAACATGTTCCAGAGTAGAACCCCACCTCTTTTTTAAAAAATATAGTATTAGGCCACCAATTGTAGATTCCTTGTTTCCTGCCACCCACCCGCATGGTAATTTTACAGCCGCATGCAAATTTATTATTGCATTTGATAGTCACGTGATCTAATGATTTTTTTGTTTATAAGTACTAGTGTGAGCACATGCTGTATCATTGGAAAGGTAGTGAGTTGTCTAGTGCCAAAAAGCATGGACAACTATGTAGTTTGAATCCATTCCAACCTCAAGCAGCAGATCTCTTCAAGTAGCCATTGGTGAACGAGATCCTATTATGAACAGGAGTCCCACGTTTATGAACAGGAATCCCACTCATCTGACAATCTGTTATTAACGTGTGTGAAACATATGGAAAGTTTGTACTGTTGCAGTTGATGGCTAAATTAGTGTTAATATGACCACAAGCATGATACACCTAGCCAGCTGAATGCTCAGAGAAAATGAGGTGTACTGCAACATTTCAAATCTAACCTTCTATGATATTTAAATCTTGATGAATCCCAGTGAAATCACAACAAATCTTATATCGCTGCTAAATCTGAGAGAAAAGGCAATTAGGAGATAATGGGTTCCCTTTAATATCCTTGATATTAAACAATACAATAAATAATAACCGTGCCCGCCTGCATGGTATTTTTTTTGCCTGACTAGGACGGAAAACAAGCAATTTACAATTGTTGGCCTTACTGCTATGAATTTGCAATTATCATGTTCCAGCGTATCATATGCATGTTCCAGAGTGGAACCCCGGACCACCTCTTTTAAAAAATAAAGTTTAGCCGGCTGTAGCTAGCTATCTGCCCCTGATTCAGTACCTCCCACCACATCTCAGTTTACTGCACTAAGGTGATGGGAGCAATTATAATAATGTTCACCTCAATGTGTTCCTGTAACTTCAACAACAGTTCCCTGTCATACTCTACTTGTTGTTGTAGTAGATCCAGTGATGACTGGAAGTACCAAGTCACACCAAACAGTAGAACTAGACTAACTAGTGATAGTACTAAACTAACTACTAGTCCGACATCCTTGTTGGTAGCAGTCATTGTGTTCCATAGGTTAGTGTATATCAGACTCGCCCACAAAATCATATGATCTTTGATCTTCCGATTTCTACACACGTGATCTCTTATGCACATTAAGTCAAATTGGTCCGCTTTGTTCCATGGTTTGTATCCAAAAGTGTTTGCTAGTCAGTATAATATACCGTTGTCACATATGGCTACGTATACACCTGGAAATTCCCAGAAAGGCAGTAACAGTAATCATGTGTGTATGGCAGGTGTTCAAATGCCCTGAGAACAAGTGCTACATGTTTTATAATACAGAACAGAATTATTTACTCCAACACTTAAAACAAGATGTAGGTGTCACATACATAGATGATTACCAACAGTGTTAATTGCGCTCAACAGACAAACTGAACATGCATAGTTATAAGTAGTCTACACTAGTGTTGTACTGATTCCCACTTTTTAGGGAAAACCGATATATTTTACCCTGTTTTACCGATAGTTAACCGATACCCGATTGTAGGTCTCTACAAGTTATACTTGTGCATACTCCACTAAAAGTAGAGCTAATAAAGCCAATGATGTAAGACTGTACACTTAGCTCACTCAAAGTTGCTAGTCAGACAAGTGGACTAGGGTCTGAACCATCACTGTTTATCTTGGTGGTTACCACAAAACATAAACAAATTACCTAAGTAAATACCAGAGCCTTTGACACTAGCCCTGCAATGGTACTACAGCTGCTGAAGTTGAATAAACAAATAATCTGCTGTCCACAGCCCATTATGGTAAAGATCCTATTATCAGTACAACTCTAGTCTACACAGCAATGATACATTATTGTCAGGTGCAAACACAATACAGCAATACTCAACATCATGTTTCTAAAAAAAACAATCATATAGTAGACAATTGCACTTTACACAGAAAACTTTTACAAATACAGACCTTTTATTAGTACAAGAACAAAGAATTCAACAGCTGGACTGAGTTTGAATTGTGGAAAGACCATGCAGGAAGAAAGTTTGTATTGCCACTTCATAGCTATACCACCCATAGGAGAGAAGCATATACATACTGTCAGGATGGTGGCCATGTAGGCTGCAGTAAATAACACAAAACTAACGAAAGAAAGTATTTCAAAGAATCTTGCAAGCTTTCACAGAAGTTTTGTTTGGTGTCAATGACAGCAACTGAGGATTTGTCATCAGGGTAAGTCACAGTTTGTTACATGGCAACACACACAAATCACATGAGAATGCATGCATCCATCATAGCAAGAGTGAAGATCACTGATTTCAGCAAATGGGGTGGAAATGGAAACAATATAACATATATAGCTACAGCAGTATAAACCTGGATAGCTGGATGAGTCATCTGTTCTAAATAGTACTAGTAAAATACAAGTAAGGTATCAACAATGCCAAATCTGGTTGTTGGGTCTTCCTCTTCTCTATATCAAGACACACGATAGTGTGTCGTGCGGCCCAAGAAGCCGGCGCGCCACACCGTGAGTATATTAACAGGAAGAAAGAAAACGCAATTTTCACACCTATGTAGCTCTGTGATCCCTTATCCGATTGGAACCAAATTTGCTGGAGACGTGCCGCCCAGTTAGGGTAGTCTACATACCAAATTTGAAGAAAATCGCTCCAGCCATTTCCGAGATACGAGCGAACAAAATTTCGTTTTAATTTCTTCGTTTTTTTCTTCTTCTTCATCTTCTTCATTTCGCAAAATTCGCCATAAAACACGAATGCGTGCTCGGATTTGGCTGAAATTTGGCACACTTAAAGGGCTCATTAAGGCGGATCTCCGTACCAACTTTGGTAGGAATCCGATGAACATTCACGGAGTTATGACCGATTATTTGCGTAAAATAAGGTCAAAGGTCTGTCACGCCTACAGGGTAAACGCCTTGGAGGAATCAGTTGAAAATTGATATGTAGATGGAGCAACCATCGTAGGAGTGCCTTTTAGTGGTTTGAAAGGAATCGGGATAAAGACCATGGAGATATGACACGAAACCCAACCTGTGTCAAAATTACGCGATCGATTTTTATGAATAAAAAAACTATTAGTTTTCGTATCTACCAGGCAAACCGCTTAGAGCAACGAGCTGAAAATCAGTATGTAGCTGGAATAATCATCATAGAAAGTCCTTGCAGTAGTACAGAAGAATCGGATTACAAATCACTGAGTTATGATTCGAAAGGCAACTAGGTGCAGCAAATGCGAGATCGAGATACTCTAATAGAACAGTCACCCTAATAAAGCATTCAGCTGCATTTATAATTTACTCAGTTATATTACATTGCAAGTTATTCTGTAGGGAATTCAGCTACAAACAAGTCACCCTGTAGTCAGATCAGCTAGAAGAAGGTACCTATTAGAGAGTTCAACTACAAATAAGCCATCATGTAGAGAGTTCAGCTCAAATAAATCACCCTGTAGAGAATTCAGCTACAAACAAATTGCCCTGTAGAGAGATCAGCTAGAAGAAGTTACCTTGTAGAGAGTTCAGTTACAAAGAAACAATCATGAAAAGAGTTTAGCTACAAACAAATCACCCAGTAAAAAGTTCTGCTATGAACAGATCACACTGTAGAGAGTTCAGTTAGAAACAAGTCATCCTGTAGAGAGATCAGCTAGAAGAAGTCACCTTGTAGAGAGTTCAATTACAAAGAAACAATCATGCAAAGAGTTTAGCTGCAAACAAATCACCCAGTAGAAAGTTCCGCTATTAACAGATCACACTGTAGAGAGTTCAGTTAGAAACAAGTCATCCTGTAGATAGATCAGCTAGAAGAAGTCACTTTGTAGAGAGTTCAGTTACAAAGAAACCACCATGTAAAAGAGTTCAGCTGCAAACAAATCACCTGTAGAGAATTCAACTACAAACAAATCACCCTGTAGAAAGATCAGCTAGAAGAAGTTACCTTGTAGAGAGTTCAGCTACAAACAAATCACCCTGTAGAAAGTTCAGTTACAAACAAGTCACCCTGTAGAGAGATCAGCTAGAAACAAGTCATCCTGTAGAGAGTTCAGCTAGAAGAAGTTACGTTGTACAGAGTTCAGCTACAAAGAAACTACCATGTAGAGAGTTCAGCTGCAAATAAATCGCCCTGTAGAGAGTTCAGCTACAAACAAATCACCCTGTAGAAAGATCAGCTAGAAGAAGTTACCTTGTAGAGAGTTCAGCTACAAACAAATCACCCTGTAGAAAGGTCAGCTAGAAGAAGTTACCTTGTAGAGAGTTCAGCTACAAACAAATCACCCTGTAGAGAGTTCAGCTAGAAACAAGTCACCCTGTAGAGAGATCAGCCAGAAACAAGCCACCCGTAGAGAGTTCAGCTAGAAGAAGTTACATTGTAGAGAGAAACAAGTCACCATGTAGAGAGTTCAGCTAGAAGAAGTTACCTTGTAGAGAGTTCAGCTACAAACAAATCACCCTGTAGAGAGTTCAGCTACAAACAAGTCACCCTGTAGAGAAATCAGCTAGAAAAAAGTCATCCTGTAGAGAGTTCAGCTAGAAGAAGTTACCTTGTAGAGAGTTCAGCTACAAACAAATCACCCTATAGACAGTTCAAGTCACCCTGTAGAGAGATCAGCTAGAAACTAGTCATCCTGTAGAGAGTTCAGCTAGAAGAAGTTACATTGTAGAGAGTTCAGCTACAAAGAAACTACCATGTAGAGAATTCAGCTACAAACAAATCACCCTGTAGAAAGATTAGCTAGAAGAAGTTACCTTGTAGAAAGTTCAGCTACAAACAAATCACCCTGTAGAGAGTTCAGCTAGAAACAAGTCACCCTGTAGAGAGATCAGCTAGAAACAAGCCACCTGTAGAGAGTTAAGCTAGAAGAAGTTACATTGTAGAGAGTTCAGCTACAAAGAAGCTACCTTGTAGAGAGTTCAGCTGCAAACAAATCGCCCTGTAGAGAATTTAGCTACAAACAAATCACCCTGTAGAAAGGTCAACTAGAAGAAGTTACCTTGTAGAGAGTTCAGCTACAAACAAATCACCCTGTAGAGAGTTCAGCTAGAAACAAGTCACCCTGTAGAGAGATCAGCTAGAAACAAGCCACCATGTAGAGAGTTAAGCTAGAAGAAGTTACATTGTAGAGAGTTCAGCTACAAAGAAGCTACCTTGTAGAGAGTTCAGCTGCAAACAAATCGCCCTGTAGAGAATTTAGCTACAAACAAATCACCCTGTAGAAAGGTCAACTAGAAGAAGTTACCTTGTAGAGAGTTCAGCTACAAACAAATCACCCTGTAGAGAGTTCAGCTACAAACAAGTCACCATGTAGAGAGTTCAGCTAGAAGAAGTTACATTGTAGAGAGTTCAGCTACAAAGAAACTACCATGTAGAGAGTTTAGCTGCAAACAAATCGCCCTGTAGAGAATTCAGCTACAAACAAATCACCCTGTATAAAGACCAGCTAGAATAAGTTACCTTGTAGAGAGTTCAGCTACAAACAAATCACCTTGTAGAGAGTTCAGCTACAAACAAATCACCCTGTAGAGAGTTCAGCTACAAACAAGTTATCTGGTAGAGGGATCAGCTAGAAGGATCACCTTGCAGAGAGGTCAGCTACAAAGAAATCACCCTGCTTCATCTTTTCTTCTTCCTGTAGTAAAGAAAAAAATGACAGGTTAAAAAGCCCTAAAGCCGGCCATAGGCCGGCTTTGGGGTATACAAATGCAAAAAGAAGTGAAATCTAATCCAAAACAGCCAAGCTGTAAAAAAAGAGTGCGGCCCTGAGAAAGGCTATGTTGAAAAAAGATGTGAAATCCAAGGTGGCGGCCAAGAAATGGCTGTGATGGTAGGTTAATGGTAAAAATTTTAATAACAACAATTCAGTGAATTTGGTGCCGCTTGGTCTTGGCACAAAATTCACTTGAATTGTCGTTATTAAAATTTTTACCATTAACCTACCATCACAGCCATTTCTTGGCCGCCACCTTGGATTTCACATCTTTTTTCAACATAGCCTTTCTCAGGGCCGCACTCTTTTTTTACAGCTTGGCTGTTTTGGATTAGATATACATTATCTAAACAAACAACCCCTGTAGAGTGATCAGCTACAATTAAGTCATGAAGACTGTACAGAGGTCAGCCACAAACAAGTCACACTATACGTAGACACGGCAAATATTTGATCTTATTGTATGCAAATGATTACAACTGCATGAATGTTGATGGGATTCCCACCAAAATTGGTACTAAGATTTTCTTTAACAATCCTTTTAAGTAGGCTAACTTTCAGCTGGATTGGACTCCATGTTTCTGTTTTATTTGCCAAAGTGTGTGAAAAAAACTAGAAAAAAAAACTGAATTCAAATCTTGGAAATGGCTAAGATAATTTCCTTCAAACTTGGTATGTGGATTCCCATACCTAGTGGTCATCTCTACAGCATGTTAAGGGATGTGAAAATCACATTCTGTTTCTGTCAGTACACCCACATTGCAGTACGCCAGCTTCTTGGGCCACATGACACACTATACCGTGGTCCTGATCACAGCCAATAATTAAACAAAGTGTTTTCCATGCCATAATTTGGCACTGGTCTATATATATATATTGCATCATGTAACACGTTATGTGGTAATGACATCATAATTGTCATGTCATTCCTACTAGCAAAATGCAATGAAAATTCATGTAACAGGCATTCACCTAAACACATTAGATGCTGCAAAACAATCAGTAGTCAACACAACATCATTGCTCTTTGTGCATACTGCATACACATGATACTCATTGTTAAAGTTCTTGTTGGTATTTTACAAACATGACTATATTATAACACAACAAACTATACACATCTGACAACAAGCAATTCTCTGATATTGTATATAGTGAAGCAGTTATAGCCAAGAAGTGCATTACTACTCAATGTCATTCAACACTTCCACTAAAGTAGTATAGAAATGTAGCACTTCACTAAACATGTTGTAGAGTGGTGATGGAGTGATCCTGACTATCCTTCGAAAACATTGCAACTGTTATTGAGAAAAACACACATGTAACTGTAGATTATAAGTAGAGTTTGATGCATACAACAGACATAGATTTCATTCTGGCGTGTTTGAAGGCATGCCCCAAAATGTCTAGCAATTTAGACTATTAACACTATGTTTCTATTGGAAGTACATTGTAGAGAGCTTGAGTGTACTTTTAGTATATATATCAATATTGCTACAAGCATAAAACAACAATAAAAGTGGGGGGGTCCCTTCATTGTCACTGCCTACCTGTATGATAATATGTAACAGTACACCACGCAATATACAGTATAGTGCACGAGAAAAAAACAAAAAACAAATAGGAAGAAAGTACATAATATTATTTACGTTCCTCACAAATATTTCTAAAATGAAGTATAATTTATAATTATGTAACCATTGTAACATGGGCCAAAGGGATTTTCCTGACCCCAAAGCCTGAAGGATGCAGACCTAAGGACTGAGGGCATACATACAACATGAGATCCAAGTGCCTATGATACAGCTAATAAATATATGTAACACTTCCATAGCAGGCATTATAGATCAGCAGCAGGTGTTCATATGAATGGACAGAGTCATGGAAATTGGAAATGTATGTGAAAGTACCAATGTTTAAAGACTGTTATCCGTTAAACAGTATTGTCATGTATTCTTAAAGACTTAGGGAGGTAAGCTTTATTCTAGAGTGATTATTTCGTATTATCTGTAATGTGGGTGTAGCCCACAATCAAAAACATTTGTGAATACGTCATAACACCAGTTCTCACCTTAAACTATTACTTCTCAACTACAAGAATGGCAAGGATAGCAAATAATGCGTCTCAGCACTTCTTGTACCAGAACTTGAAACTCATGGCAGTGATCACATGAGCATTTACTACAGTAACTCCCACAAACAATTTTTGCCTGAATATTTATAAAATGAAACGGGCTGTATTATAGCCACATTGAAGCAGCTTGAAGTGGCTTGCTCTTTTGAAGTGCAACACTTTCCTGGGATGCATTGCAAACACAAAGTACACCAATATACAGTTGTCTCCCTGTAAAGAGGTATGTACCCTCTGCAATTTGTTTGATCTGAGGTGCGAACGTGTTACATATGGTAAGCATTTCTTAACATGTTGAATCAGATTATGTATATATAGTGTGAACATTATTTCTACTGCGTGCACATGTCACTTACTGCTATTCCTCTTTCCAACATTTTCTTACATACTTCATCTCCAGAACATGAGAACCTCACACCCAGGCAGCAGCCACGTTGCTCCGGGTCACTAGGTGTTACTATGTGAACTGTTGGTATACAGAATGCAATACAATTATAGTACATGTGACCACAGTCTGTTAGTTATAGTGGATGAGCAAATGATCTGACATACTGTAAACATATATTATCGTAAATAGGGACAAAAACATGCAACACACACCATCAGTTTTCTTTCTCTTGGCTAGTGGTTCCTGATTACCTTGTTCTGGTGACAAGTTCTTTAATAACAGTTCACAGTAACCAGTAAGGAGATGAGATTTCTTCCTAAACGTCTTCATGTCAAATTGTTTGAAGATCTGTATAGAAGTCAGTTGCAGAGATGAAAATTGCAATTATTACTATAATTACACTTAACACATACAGAAATGCTTCCGTGGCATTTCCACGGAGGTCTCCATTTTTTGGAAGTTTGTGCACTATTGAAGGTGTATTGTAGTAGAGTGGGTCATTTGTGAGAAAAGCATAAAACTTTATATCAATTGTACATTCAATTTTTTGATATAGTGCCATAGCAGATTTGACTTTTGGTGACCTTAGCAGTCAGAATATTCATCACTTTTACCTTTACTGTAGACTCCGGTTATTAGGCGCATATTGCTTCTTAAGCGCATATGGTAGACTTGTGCTAGACACCTGATTGTTAAGCGCATATGGTTGAAATCGTCTCTGCAACCTCGTACTACATAGAATTGCAACAAAAATTGTCAGAATGAATCAGACATGTCACAGCACACTCGATGCCTCACCAGGCCTGTGTCTAGCAGATACTGCCATCTGTAACAACGATAGCTGTAGCTACCTGAATTCTAAAGATTTCCGTTTCCACGACTGAAGCAAACTATATACTGGTGTTCAAATCGCTTGACAACTGTAGTGGGCACAACTAATGCCCTCCTAGCAGAAATTCCTTACCGTAATTTATAAGCACATGAGCTTAACTAGACAGATGCTAAAGCATGTGCGGGCGAGCCTGAGCTATGTCTTATTTGATGTTTGATTGCATATAGCTTAAGTTGAGTAAACTTAGCAATGTTAGTGATCTCATAATTACACTGGTGAAAATAGCTAATGGTATACAAAAATTAGTGATTTTGTTAATACATCAAATATCAAATATTTCTAAAATAGCAGTTATCAACTGAAGGTAAACTGTGCGTTTTGTGTGCATACTTAATATGTGGCTATATGAAATTAAGAACGTGCTAATCAAAAGGTTGCAGGTTTGATGCTCAGGCTGGGTTCTGTACATGTGAGGATCATTATCCTGTTGTAGCGGAATTTCTTGCAGTTGATCAGAAGATATATGTACAGGAATGAGATTGGTGAGGTCACTGTCGTCTGGTAATAGCGTCAATGCATCATGATTAATGGTCACATCATGGTAATAAGTGTTGTTTGTAATTAACCACTGTAGTGCTGTAAGCACTACTAATCTGCGGACTCTAAAATCTCTGTGAGATTGTGCTACTCCTTCTCTCCTAACTATAATTACAGCTAAAGTAGCTGGACACCTTGGCAAGCTGTTAATAAATGATGTAACATCCTGAGGTGTATTAAGTATGTGTCCACTATAGCCGTATTGATCATGAGGAAGATGATAAATGGACATTATTGGAAGTACTCTGGACATCAGCATTTCTTCAGCCTGAGACAACCCATGCATGAAAAGATTATTATATTATGACAGTGGTTCATGTATAAATGCCTAGAGTAGGTTAGGAATTTTATTTAAGAATCTAAGGTTGTATATGAATGTAATTAATTCGATGTGTCATTGTGACAATATTGAATAAAACAAGACTTTCCTGCTAAAACTGAAATAATAAATTTATGAAATAATCACAGAGTTCAATAGGGACTGAACCAGGGTCCATGTTATTTTCCTGAGAAAACAGCTTTAGCAATAGTGAATCAGCACGACAATGATGACATATCCCTAGTCATTAGAGTTAATTGTAGGAAAATGCTCCTTACACACATCACAGAATACATTGTATAAGTCAGAAAGAGTTCTGTGAAAATGCTGAATTCTTTGTATTACATTTGGATCATCAATTTTAATATGACTCAGTAAATGTGACTGCTCTATTAGAGGTATATCAATCTTACGGATGACAGTGCTAAAAATGCAGCAAAGAGGGACTTCCGTCTCAGACTTCCATTTTCCTCACTTTTATTCTTTAAGTTCTCCATCGCTACCAACCACTACGCCAATCACTGATTCATTATTAATATGTTTAGAGTCTTTTATCACTCTTTTTAGCCAATCAGATCATGTGATTTTTATTTTGTTTTCAAGTTTGGCAAAGCACTGACCCACCACCGTGAAACATTAGATTAATTTGTCATGGCCTTAGTGATAAACCTTGCATCTCTTTCATTTCGTGGTTCTTGGGCTTTTCTTTCTCTATCACGTTCTCTTCTTCTCCTTAATCTCTCATCTCTTTCCATGTGCGTGCGGGTGCTACTGTGCATGTGAGGTAGCTCTGGGACCACTACCAAGTGTGGAGACTTTCCGATTTGTATAGGAAATTTTTGTGCACGCGACATACGTACCATTTCAACTACCAAGTGTGGGGCTTTCAGGTTTCTTTAGGGAATTTTTGTTCACACGACATACGTACCATGGCCACTTGACAATACTGGGGCTTGCTCAGGCTTGCCCCAAAAGCATAGTAAATTTCACAAATAATTCCTCGAAAAATTATAAGCGCATGTGCCTAATAACCAGAGTCTACAGTATCTCCTTAATTTATACTGTTAAAATATTATATAAATTAAAGACATTAATCTAAGAACAACTTGACTTTTGTTTGAAATCAATAAATCGTACTCTAGTCCAAAGTTATGATCAAATCATAACATAAAAAACTTTGAATTTATCTGCCCTAGAGTAAAATACCAATGGGCAGGTAACTTTATAGAATTCCATTACAAAATGCAAACAATTTATAATTTTGAAATAAAATCACCAAATAAAAAGCCGAGTTGTTTCTTTCAACAAGACCTAAATAAAACCTCAGAGAGATTAACACAAAAATAATGATATTATGGCCACAAACATTACCAAAGGTCAATGGCACTACGTATATAAAGAGTCATTGGGAGCACAGGCCATGTAGCAATTTTGATGGTTTTCTCACAAAGTACACAAAATAATCATATTTATGTGCTATGCCAGTCTACTATTATAACACAGGCCCGTAGCCAGGAATTTTGAAAGGGGGGTTCTTTTTGACCAAAAGTGGACCTTTACTTGCATGATGATTAATAAAGGTACTGAGACTGGGTGTGCGAAGCACACCCAATCTAGGGGGGTCTGGGGGCATGCCCCCCCAGAAAATTTTTTGAAAACATACTAAAAGGTTGAATTTAGTGGCATTTCAGTCAATAAAAATTAGGTAAACTGAAGACCAGCTGTATGAATGATATCTGGAAAAGTATCTCTACTGCTACTGTAATTATACCATCTGCACATACATGTGTCTAAATATAATATATTGGAATGTCACAATGAATAAGAATGGGAAAGATTGAGCACCCTGCCATGATCAACAGGGGCAGTGTAGCAGAACAAAGGGTGTCTTAAACAATGAAATTTACACATTGCATGGAGTTGAAGCATGGATGCTATTCGTGGGCTCTGCATGGAGGGGCTTGTCCACCAAAATCTTATATTTTAATGAAAGCTCGGTTTAGACAATCTACATGTAAATTAAGTAGCTTTTAAAAGAAAATGTAATTGTGACTGTTCTATTAGAGTGATTGTTCTATTAGAGTGGTTGACTGCTCTATTAGAGTATCTCGATCTTGCATTGCATTTAATGCAAGCACTGAATGAGTTACTCGGAGCACTTATTTTAGCTTCTTATTATAGTGGTATCTAGTAAACTGTAGCTAATGGACTTTTGCTCCTGAAAATTTGGACTTGTATACTAAAATTGTGGACCTTTTTGCTAAAATTGTGGACCTTTTACTGAAATTGTGGACCTTTTTTCCAAGAGGGCGGTTCTTCAGAACCCCCCGAACCCCCCCTGGCTACGGGCCTGTAACACTACATAACTTTGTTAGAATAGGAAGTTTTTTCTGAACTTCAATAAATAGATTACACTGTAAGACAGCTCAGACAGTAAGTGTGTTGTGATGTTCAAGTCAAAGTCATTCTATGTGCCATTTTCCCTGTACAGGAATTATTGTATTACTTTGGTAACAGTGGGGACCAGTCCGTAACTCAGTACTACCTGAACACCTGGCTGACCTGCATAACTTTCTTGGATTAAACAGCAGGTATTACATATTTACTCCTTGAAGATGACAGCAGGATATTTTCAGAATTATTTCCTGTGCCATTGCATGCATGACATGGGAGTTACGCAGCAACCAAATACATAGGAAAACAATCTCTCATGTAGTAAAGAGACAATACCATGAAAGGATCAGATAAGAATCAGCCACCTACAAGCTACAGGTTCCACTCAATTTACTGGTCATTTTGTACCACCTACATGACTCCATGATTAGAATGCTAGACTTTATCAGCGATATTTTTACTCCAGCCACACAGATGCACATTTTCTAAATACAATACAACCTGTGAGGATGCTAGCTTACAGGTACTTTTTCTTTATTAATCACTATGGAAACTAGAACACCTTCAGGAACTGGTCATATTACACAGTTTGTATCTTTAAAAATTGTTAACTTAAGTCCCCTCTTTGAAAGTGAGTAGACTTTCCAAAAATTGTTAAAGAAATTTCATGTCTCCAGAGGCACTCACATAGATACAGTAGACACACAGTATCATTTTATAGCATGCTTTGTAACAATGACTTGTGGGTTTGTATTGATCTATGACATCATCTAATCAACAACACTTTATGTGGCTAATTACCTAAACCATGTGCCAATACAGTTACCATGTGTAAACTGTGGAGGATTAGTTGGTTAACCACATTATGTAATCAGATTCCTGTACAGATTGCTTAGAGCAGGCAAGTGGTTGTAATACTTAGTAAAGTTAATTTATTGTGTCCTCTTAAGGTATTGTTGTTGTAACAAGTTGATGCTGTGATACATTTAAAAAACAGGTGTCCTTGCAGTTTGCACTGTCGAAATAAGCAAGTATTCAACCATGTACAATATTTAATTTGAACAAATGCTATGTTATCATTACTTGTCCAGCTGGCCAATAAATATTGGAATTTAAAGTATCCCATATTTCATGAATTAGTTAATTTGTAAATTTCATTGCTTTGCATTGGTAAGGAAGCAAAACCTGAACAAACTATCAGGATGTAAAAGTGTCAAGACCATTGTATTGAGCCATGTGAGAATGAAACAATTGTGAAGTACTGTCTAACTGTCTCTCTCATAAAAACGTGTGAAATCCAAGGTGAATATTAGAGTGACATTATCCAAGCAGATAGTCGACTATACTAGCATATATACTAGTGGAAAGTCAATCCTTATTTCAGTCTAAGGGATTGAAGGTCCACTAAGACATCTGCAAGTGTAAGTGACCTCCATTGTTTCACTACTTTTTATGGCTATGCTCCTAATCCAACTTAAAATCCCAAGTTTACCTTCTACTAATTTGTTTACTTTTTGTAATGACTGGTGAACCAGCTCATATACTGAAAGAATGACACTAGACTTATTGCTTTTATCTGAATATGTACCCCAACTATCACTTACTGAAAAGTGAAAGTAGCCATTCCACTTCACGTATGTTCAGCCTGTTACACAGTACTACGAATGAAGTGAAGCTCCTCTGCATTCACTATGGAAATACAGAGAATTTCCACTATAAACATAAAGGAAGCCAAGCTACCACAAATTGACACCTTGCACTGTCAACAAAAATAAATAAGATACAAAGAAGGACATGGGTAAGTCCATGATGTGTGCATTGTACATACTGCGGTATACCAAAAGGCACCTGTCACAAATTGAGTAGCTAAAAATCAAAGCCATAGCCTTAGCCGTTATTGAGTTACACTTGTCTGAAGGCATTAGTGAGTAAGTCAGTCAGTCAGTCAGTCAGGCAGCAGAAAACTCTTCTAAATAAAGATTCAAAATTTGAAGTGTTTTGAATCATACTGAAGGAACTTGATTCTACATACCTTTAGCCAAGGTTCATTGTGATTGGTGAAGTCCATTTAAATAGTGTGGTATGGTAGAGTCCAGTAACATTACTGAATGAGAAGTTCCAATAAATCATGCAACAGCAACAAATCATGCCCTTATTTAGAGTCTTCGTAGCAGGTACATATATATTCATTAACACTAACCTTTAGGGCAGCAATTAGTGTAACTGTTTCTAGTGCTGGAAGAGTTGTTATAGCAAATCCACCTGCTCCTGGCCGCAGATCTAGACCTACACAGAAGAAGACACCATGGAGAGTCAACTAACAACAGAAGTGGATGTTCTATTAAAGTATTTGGTCAACTGGTAATGTATTCTTAGATAATTGAACAGAGCCTACAGTATATACCTCAGCTTTATAGGCAATACATATTTACTCATCTGGGATTAAACTAACACAAAAGCATTTAAATAGTGACTGATTCAACTTTTTACCGATACTGCAAGTACCAAGTATTTACCGGGGAAGTATCTGCAAGCACAAGCATTGATGTACCTTGAAGTATCTACTTCATTAGTATAGCTGCACACATTTGTTAGTAAAACTGTACATATAATTTGCTTGATGCATTTTTGCAGAAGTTTTTACATGTTAGTTGTATATGATAAAGTAGCGATGAAACCAAGGTTTACCTATTTGAAGAAAGAAGTCACAGAAATGCAAACCAGTTCAGCAACTAGTCGAGTATTCTTGTTTGCTACTATGGCTTCAGAAGAAATGTATGTTGTGGTGCTCACAAAAACAGCAAAAATCACACAATCATGACGTTAGTCTATTAGAGTTATTGACTGTTCTAATGGAGTATATCATTGCTTTTGTCGAATGTGTATTTTGAGTGAAGTTTTAGGATAGATCAGTAATTTTGCTGGAATAGTTACAGGTGTATTAGATCTATGTTTGATGCTTTCAGGCATCCACTGCACCAGTGAAATAAACAATAATAAAAGCAGTCGTCTTATATTACACTCACACATGATAAGAATTAGCATCTGCAGCAATATAATGGTCAATTCCATTAGGGACCATCCATAATTTTCAGTCTTTATGCAAACGTACAAAGAGTACTCTTTTTTCTAACCCCCTCCCTCCTTCACAAAGCATACTGTATAAATGTTGATACTATGTACAGTATATACACAACGATTATTCATCATTTTATAAGTGTACGTGTGACTTAACCCCCTCCCCCTAGCATACTCTTTGTACTCTTGCGTAAAGGCTGAAAATAATGGATGACCCCTTACCTCGAAAACAGAGCAGATATTGATACTAGAATCACTGCAGCCCTAATTTCAACCTTGAATTTTCACTGATACCATACACATGGACACTCGTACAAACAATATGCTAGTCAGTCATTTACACTTACAATTATCCAAATTAAATCTTGTTTCTCTTTTATGTGCCCACCACCCAACCATCCTAAAAAATACAGTAGGAACAAGCACACATCATAATAATTATGTTAGCATTGTATATTCCTAAACAGGTCACAGAATGTAAGTTACAAGTCTCTCTTAAGGTTCAGTACAACATGGTACAGCTTGAAATAAATCACACTGAACCACTTGGGATTATTCCAAACAAGGCAGTACTAGGGCTGAGCGATACTGCCATTTTAGTATCACGATCGATACTAAAGCCACTATTCACGATACTGAATAGTTGACGATACTTACAAATATGTCAATCATAGCTGGTGCTACATAGTGTATTCCTCAGTGTTCCTGCAGGAAGTCTTCAAAGTAGCATCAAACTAGCCACTGTCAACCTTGTTTACAGGTAACAGTTATTGTAACACATGCTTTGAAGTTATGTTATGGTGTTCACACCTCTCTGCAGGGGTAACCAGGTTATGACTTACAAGGATTCTTGAGCCTGGTACAGCATAACAAATGGCTTTTTAATGACAGTAATGTACAGGCATGGTATCATGATAGTAATAATAACAAAATATCGCGATATCGATACTTTCAAAATATCGCGATATATCGCTAAAACGGTAGTATCGCTCAGCCCTAGGCAGTACACACTAAATAATTAAAGCAGAGTAATCATGTTAGCTTTACTGAATACAATTTCAATACCATTTTGGAAAGCTTGTGACCAGATTTGTTAGAACAGCCTTATACCCACCAAACTTCAAGTTGATGGCCTTTTCCATTCTGAAATAGGAGTTGTCAAAGTTGGTAAATAGGACGTGTGTGGAAGGCCTCTTTCACAAATTTGGTCACATATTCAGATGACCACAGAAGTACGCACTGTACAAGCAATTACACACCTTGGAAGATCAAAGTTGTAAGCATGCTTTTGGTGAACGTAGAATCCGGACACACCTCCAGGACTGGCACACACATACTTGTAGTTACACCAAATAGCAAAGTCAACTCCCCAGTCAGTTAAGTGTAGTTCAACATTTCCTATGGCATGAGCCAGGTCTGTGCCAATATAGCAGCCCTGAATGAGAAAACATCAACAGCATAAATTCATTTTATACACACTGGAACCCATTATGTAACAGAGAGTATATTAGAGATGTTGACAAAACACTCTAATAGAACAAACACATCAAGATTGTAAATGAAAGTGTGTAGAACACTTTATATTAAGAATGCATTCCATTAGAGTAATTTCAGGAACAATTATCTTAAAACAATAGCTAGTAATGTTAGCTGCTTTACGTAAGCCACGATTGTCTTTTAACATGATTAGATGTTGAGCAATATAATTACAGTTTAGATGAAGTATACAGTAGGATTTGTAAATCAGCTACACTGAATTAATTATATAAAATAGAGGTGGCCTTCTAAAAATATATTAGCTTTCGGTTGCACTAGTAACATGAAATTATCTGTCCTCCAAATGTACAATGCACATTGTGCTTAATAACACGCTTACCTTAGAGTGGGCAGCTTCTGTAATTGTTTTCATATCAAATGCCTGTCCAGTGATGAACTGAATACCTACATATTAATTTGTAGTATTTCATTAAATATCAACATCTCACCTGGGATATAGACCAAAGCAATAGAGTCACCTTCCTCCATAATTTTAGCCACTATGTCTTCTGTTCTGAGAGTCTCTTCACCCTAATAGAAGCACATGTGTGGTACAACGAAGCATGAGTTATAGAATCTATTACAGTGGACCTCAATTATCAAACTAATTGGGGGGAAAAGGTGTTCATATAAATCAAATAGTATGTAAAATCAAACTTCCATACAATTATATACTGAGCTTTGCTCAACTACTCTAATAAAGCATACCTTGTTGACAAAATGCCCTAATTGAGCAGTCAACTTGGTGTTCGGATAATATTGTGCTCAGTTAATATAATCAAGGCTCCACTGTACTCCATTGTCTGACAATTCCAAAGAAGTTAAAGATTTTTTCCTATGGTCCAAACAGTTTACTAATAGGATACATTGTTTACAAGATATTAAGCTTTAATCACAACAACTCCACAACACTTATTGGTGCCAAAAATCGATGAGTTGACTATCAAGGTGTGTTATGTTGTATTCAAGCAACATCACATTATAACATTCTGAAAATGATCAAGACAGTTTTGTTGCTGTATCTGAGTAAAGTCACTTACCCAAAAATGTTAGCAATACATCACTATATACATTCTTATCATACAGTTTCCATACAAGGACACACTTTTATGAGTACAACACACTATAGCATACCTCACGAGGCTTGACTATAATCAGAGATTGTGCTGGATCATGTCCATGTAACTGAATCTGAGACTGGACAGCATACTAAAGTGATGATTAGGAAATGTACACATTATGTACACGCACGCACGCACGCACGCACACACACACACACACACGCATGCACACACAAACCACAGGACTAGTAACCCACAGAACGCTATACCAAGTCTCGTAGGTGAAGGTGTGGGCACCTGAAGTCCCACCTGGATCTTCATCCATTATGTTAGTTAGACATGGACAGTTGGTAATTGCTTCCCTGGGTCACCATTGATGTTACAGCTGAGCCCCAGTTCACACTAGACCACCTTGTCCCACTTAAATGTGGGGTAGACTGGAGATACAGACAGACAGACAGACACAAAGACAGATACACAGCAAAGCCATGTGAAACACAGCTATTCCTGCCAGCACTGGGTTGTCTGTGCACTACTCAGGCACTTGGGTCTTGTGCAGGAAATCTTCCTAGCGCAGAAATAGAAACCCGCAGGATTGTCCAGGTCTCAATGTTGTGGAACCAGAAGTTCCACAATGACCCCAGCACCTCTAACAAAGACAGTACTGTCCATCTTCCATAAAATGATAATAATATATAATACAAGATAAGTGTATGATATGGTTTACCATCCTTTTGCTGTATAGGTATTGATGGGTGTACTGATAGTCCATGTCCTACAGCTAGTGTCATGATCAGACTTTAGAACACAGTATCCCTCTATGGCTTCTATTGCTATAGTTGTACTGAAAACATTAAAGAATATTTGGCCACTTGTTTTGCTGGTATCTGTGTGGCTATAAACAAAGCCATGATGGTTGTTCTAAGACATTTGTCTTAGTGTGTGTCATCCATGGTAAACATTTCAAACTATTATATATTCACTACTACTGAAGTGTGTTGGTAACAGTGATCTACTATTGTACTGACATATCTTGATAATGACAAAATCACTATCTTTGCCATAATCATTCATATACAGCCCTATACACATGCACAATTTCAGGTTTAGTGGAGTAGCCTAACAGCAAATACATGCAATTCCCAGGTTGGGTGTTCCATAGATTAGCTGTATTGACACGATAGTTATATCTCCCAAACTCGACTACTACTGTATTATTCTACTACATGCATACCAGATACATCCAGGTGTACATATACACAAGGTAGATTCAGTGAATAAACCACTTGTACATGTATGATAAATGTGTACACAAATATATATAACTAGAACAGTCAAAATAGTCACTCAGCAATCAGCTGGTAGGAGTGCTATGGAAGGCACAGTCCTGGTACATCAGAACATGGCTGCAGAAAGGAGATATCAGCACCAAATCCATGTAATGACATCTTCATATCCTTCCAGTCTGGGTTGGTTGGGTGTACGACACAAGACCATGGCAGGTTAGCAGAATTGGTATAGACACTGGGGATGGTCTCCAAGATAGGGAACTTTTCTCCAAGTTCTTTGAACCGTCTGATGCCTTCATAGCCACTTACATTACGAAGTAGACCATACTGCAGTTCATTAAGCAAGTTGACAGATCTGAAGGCTGTTCCTCTGGTCTCCACATAGAGTACATCATCGATGAGTTTCACACTTCTCTTGATGGTATAACGATTGGCTCTGAAGATGGCTAAGATGGCGACACTTTCTGACTCGTTAACAACTCCAAAGTCTCCTTTAGTAGTTATGGAGGTCTTCACATCAAGTGAAGCTGGTAGTGCACCTGAAATAGTACAATAGTAACACTATAGTGTACTTGTATACATGTAGTACACTTGTACCGTTTGTAGAAGTCACAACTGAGAGAAGTACAATGGCTAGAGCACAGCAACTGATAATCCCGTCACACTTCATATTGAGATCACAACTTGCCAATCTTCTTGTACCTTGATGGACAACTGTGGTGGGTACACTGTCCAATAACTTGATATTTATAGTTCAACTGAACTTGTCCCTCTGTTTACAACATCACTTCTACAAGTGTTACCATGTAGCACCAGTGATAAACAAAGTCAAAACATACCATATATAACATGATAACTTGCTTTGATGATAAAAGTTTCAAAAAGAAATTTACACACTTTTAACTCTTAGACGACATGATGTTTTTAGAGAAGCAATATTTGTAGTAAACAGATCAGTTTGTACTGCTCCTTATATCCAAAAATAAATTTAGTGAACAGGTCTACATAAATGTACATTAAAGAGAGATATACTGGTCCAACGCTAAATGTGTCTCCATGTCAGACACCGAGTCCAGAACTTAGCTGGTGGTAGTTTCCAATTTTTAGACCAAAACACTTTCAATCTGTATGAGAATTACAGATGGGTGTTTTTCCTGACATGTACATATTATAGTGAAACAAACAATAGTGTTTTTGCTGTAATGTGGTGACTACATTGCTTATGCATTATCAAAGTTTGCAAGGCTTACACCCAGTACTATTATTTTTACTTCTTATAATTATTACGCACTAATGATACTTGTGGAGCATTGTCTATAACATACACAATGTTAGTTATTATGTGGACACTATGTGAGATGAGCTCACCTGCATAACCTGGACACCTAAACAATGACCTAAATCTAGTGTCATCATACAGTACAATAGTACTGTATAGAGGGACCACAAAGGAGTAGGCATGGCCCACAAGATAACATCACCCAAAACCAGCCTCAATTTTCCCTGACAACGATGAGGCAATATTGGTTAGGTAAAACTATGCCCAAACAAGCTTTCAGATTGACCCGAAATGCTTCCAACAAGTTTCTACGGATTTAAAAAACAAAATTTTTTAAATGAAATTTTCTACTAACTGACTGAGCAACTGACTGACTGATGCCTTCAGACAAGCGTAACTCAATAACTGTGCTCAAGATATGTACCATAATGGAAATGCACAGTAGGGATATAACACTTCTTATTGTCTTATTGTTTTACTGTGATTTAATATCGTGCACTACTCCAGCTTGTTTCAGTACTTTTTATCGATGTGCTATGGTCCCTACTCTAGTTGAAAATTCCAAAGTTTTCTGTGTACTTGTACATAATATAACTCCATAGGAAACAACCTGACACGAAAACATCTTATGCTTCCCTTCAAAGGTGAAAGTGTGTGTGACTGTCTATTTGAAACTTTTAACATCGAAGTGAAGTTATCATGTTACATTGTATTGTCCATGACTACAACTACCTATTAACACTTGTAGAAATGATGTTGTCTACATGTAAGTTTGTGTATCATAAAATAATAAACTATTGGCCAATCCCCTGTATATCCACCATAGTTGTATCTCAAGTTTCAATATGAAGTGTATTTCAGATGTACTACCAGCTTCACAACCTCCATAACTAATGAAGGAGACTTTACAGTTGTTAAGTCAGAAAGTGTTGCCATCTCAGAGCCAATCGTTTCAAAAGTGTGAAAGTCATCGATAACAAAACAAACATGTGGAGGCCACAGCTCAGCTTTTGAATCTGCAAACTTGCTAAATGTACAAAGAACTTGGAGAAATGTTTAAGATCTTGGAGACCATCCCTATAGTGTCCCTAGCAATTCTACTAACCAGCTATGGTCTTGTGTTGTACATCCAAACAACCCAGACTGGAAGGATATGAAGATGTCATTACATGAATTTAGTGCTGATATCTCCTTTCTGCAGCCATGTTCTGATGTACCACAACTGTGTTTGTCATAGACTCATAATGTTACTTCAATATAGTTACAGTACAGTCTACCATATATTCACCTACAACAGTACCTATTAATTACCCATTGATGTTACAGCTGGGTTGGGCTGCTTCCCAGTTGACAGCAGGCCACCAGGTACTCAATATTCAGCTGGGTAGACTGGAGCAATGTGAGTAAACTTTCTTCACACACACACACACAAAGCAAAGCCTACAGCAGCCATGCAAAACACAACTATTGCTACCCAGTGAACCAGCACTGGGATGCCTGTAAACCACTCAAACGCTTGGGCCTTGTGCAGACAAATCCTCCTGGGGCAGGGATAGTAACCCATAGGAGAACTGTCCAGGTCTCATGGGGAGAGGTCGCAGAACCCACTAAGTGAGATAAGAACAGTTGGGCATTTGTTTCCCAGGTACCCATTGATGTTACAGCTGGGTGGGCTGCCTCCCCAGTTGACACTAGGCCACCAGGTTCCAATTTAAACAGCTGGGTAGACTGGAGCAACATGAGTAAAGTTTCTTGCTAAAGGAAATGACTACAACACCAAAATTGGCATAAAACTTGAAACCTTTCAACTACCAAGCCAATGCTCAAGCCACTTGGCTATGCTACCTCACTTCACACACACACGTACACACGCACGCACGCACCCACACACACACACTACATACATAGTCAGAAGGAAAGATTCCATCTTCAATGAGGATCTTGTGTCTACTAGTGGTAGGTTGGTAGAAGGCAGTCAGTCCAATATGAATATTCATCGATAGTCCATTCATTATGACTACTTCTAGTGATGGATTTTTAGCACCTGATAAAATAATTAATATAAATAATAAATAGTTCTATCTGGACAAAAGACACAGTAAGCTGACTACTTTATTAGAGAATTAAGCTCCATCACAGAAATAGAGCACTCGGTACTCACCTATTAGAAGTGCACTCTGCTCTACTACAGTATCCTCAATGGATATCCATGGCCTCTCTCCTGTTTCACGGCCATACAGTCCCCTATATTGATGATACTAGATATGGAACTACAGAAGAAGCCACTCACTGGTGAATGACCCATTCTGAAATGTAGGTATCAATACACTAGCTCTTTGTTTCATAATTTTTCTTTCTATGATGTACAATGTGAAATATCTTGGGATCCACCAATAGTATTCATCAAGGTGCCAAGGACAGTTCAGAGGTTGTATGTGCTAAGAGATAATTAGGGACCTCAAGTGTCTAGGTATACTAAAGTGTCCATATTAATAAGGTCCAATATACCAATAGTGGATTATCAGAGTGTCAAGGCTAATTTATGTACTGATTAAGGGATACTCTGAGACATTAATAAGTGTCTGGATTATGTGTTACTGACTGACTCATTTACTGACTGACTAATCTATTATTAGAGTACTTAATCATTTTCACCTGACAATTCCAAAATTCAACAACCATGTAAACCACTTGCATGTGGTCCACAATGGATCTTTGTTCTGTAATTTGATTCCCAATGTTTCAAGAAACTTAAGGGGGCCTTCTGAGGCCCCTGAAAGTTTCTCAGAACACATCCCTGAATAAACATACTCACAAACTACAAATCTTTTATAAATGTGTGCACCCAATTAGTATTACCTCTTACGCCATTTCTCCATCTCCTCGTCCACCAGTTGCTTGGCTCCAACTGGCTGTAAGCCAATTGACTGTCCCGCAAAGTAAACACATTCCTTATTAGGATCCACTCCTACATATATACATACATATATGACATGTGAAACTGCAATAAACTATGCTGAATTTGCTCACTAGCTATAATACTGTATTGAATCAGTGATATACTGTCAATCAGAAATTGGTCTAATATCGGTGGTACTGGTAAGTAGATTTTTTGTAGGTTCTGACAACTGATACAGAATTTGGATAAAATGTAAATTTCTTTGATACGCATAATTCAGGACTTATAGGATCACTTTATAGCTAGGCCCAGTCAATATTGAATTTCTTATTGGCAAATACATGCCTAATGCACACACACAATCACAACTGATCACAAATATATACTATACATAATGTGACTGGTCAATTGTATGACCGTACAGTACTACTAAACTAGGTATTGGGCAGTCAGCTTGGCTGGTTTTGCCCACGGGGTAAAAACCCTAATCACATACACATAGTAATAAATAATTATGACTAAGAAAGTAAAAATTTGTCCAAGTTTCTTGGTCCTATTATTCCAGCCTTTAGCACTTCTTAGATACATAAAAACTATATAGGATTAAATGATTCGGATGAGAAGTATAGTACATGTACGGCAGGACAGCATAATTTAAAACATAATAGGTTATCAAACATAACACCACCATAATAGGAACAATTTTCAACAAGTTAATTAAAATTTGCAATGCGTACACCAGGAAGAAAGCAATTAATGACCACACTTCATATTATTTTACAAAAACTGCTGAAAAAATGCAATATAACTAATTAAACTGTTTCTTGGCGCTGGTTATTCGTGCTTTTGTAGAAATTAGATCAAGATACTTCAATAGAGTAGTCACTTATTCTAGCAGTCAGGAAATACTAATATGCGACCGTCCCAACTTGTTCACACAATTTCCAAAATATTTTATCTTCTCAGCATTATCTGCAGTGTCCAAGGAACAGATCACCAAAGTTTCAGCCTTCTATGGTGAGTAGTTTTGGAATTATAGTGCTAGACAGTAGGAAGAGTAAAATAATTGATTTGTACAGCGACTATACTGAAAATAAACTACAGGTGCTTACATTCGCAGCCACAACTTCCATTAGCATTAGTCTGCAACATTGCAATTTGGCATAAAATGTTCACCGTCGATTAGCACATCAGCCAAGGTATAGTGTTAGCCCTGTAGACACTTGCACATGTGGGTATGAAGGCGGTTTAGTAGAAGAAATGATGACGATCTTGTTTGTGTTTACTACATTGTAAACAAATGTACATTACACATATACCACTGGGGCTACAGAAATGAAACAAAGATTTTCTAACTCTCCATGAGCAGGCAAATAAGATGATAATCAATTTGAATCTTCCTTCTCTGAGTAATGCCCCGATAAAAAACTTACATGTTTTTCTTTGCAGCATGCATAATTCTTTGTTTTTAAGGTGGCGCTGAAGTAATCAAATGAAGCCTTACAAGACTAATGGGACATCATGTTAGAACAAACCAAAGCGCTTCGAAATATTGAAAGAACCAACTCTATCAGACTGTCAGGCTACTATTGCTGATACAAGTAACGATATTCACGTACTAACTTCATCACCTTGTCAAAACTCTGGTAACTTCACGGTGAACAACACCAACTGTTATCACGTGATTACTGCTTTACAGGCCAGTTACACTGTCTTACAATTCGTGAAATAACTCCATATTTATGTACCATAGACCTTCAAAATTTGGCAGAGACACTGGTGAAGTGTTTCTTTACAGGGCTATGGAACGATTTTTCACAATTCACTGTTGACGGACGTGATATCACTTGTTGGAAAATGCGGGTTTGCATTTTAACCAGTTTCCGCGTTGTTATTGTTAAAAAGGATCCCATAGAGTTGTTCTACAAGGTGAGAAACCATAAGAGCCAAGGTGGCTTAGTGCTAGGTTGTTTCTGGGGTGAGTTATTTTTAAAATCAGCTCGTAAGTTCAGAGTTTAATAGCCACGAACTTGGCATGCTAAGCTACAACACTACAGACTGTCATAAGAACCCTTTAAACGTAGACTACATGGTTCACAAGCAGAGTTCTCCACCACCCTAAAATAGCTAATTAAGTGTGTGGGCTAATTTTAATCGTGACAAATGGGCATCGTATGGCTTCACATAATTACTTCAGCACTACCTTAATTTTATTATTCTCAATACACATGCTTATGCGAACATGTTAGGTTTTTGCTGAGACGGTCACATATACTCTAATAAAATAGTCAGCTCTCAAGCATTTTTATAGTATATACTAGGCTTGATTATTGAGCACTGTTCAAAAGCATAAGGTCATACCTATTCCGACCAACCAAATTTTGCACAAATTTAATGAAGAAAAGAAAAACAAATAAGATACCTAGAAATCCATTTGTAATTGTTGCAAAATAATCAATAGAACAGTTTGAGCACAAAACATTGATCAAAAAGGTTAACTTTATTTGTAAGCGTAGATCCCTTAAAACCAGTGTCCCCCCCAACCCTTGGCTAAGAAAATCTATGACACTGTTCCATCACTGAACTATGCACTGTATATGCTATAAGCTACGTTTATATCTGTTCATAATAATGATTTCTGTGGACAGTGCAGCATAAAACTATACTTGTAACTAGAGCTTGGTGGTATTGAAATTTGAATACACGGTATTAGTGACAGGAAAATATCGCGGTATATCAGTATATAGTTAGCTTGTTATTGTAACTATTGAATCATTTCTTGAGCCTAGTAAGAAGCGGTATCATCCCAAAAGCTAAATATATATATATATAGTTCAGTACGAGTAGGCATGTGTTATAATGTGACAACCTCAAGTTTTTGTTCAGGGTGTGTCTGCTAAACCATCGACAAATTGGATAATTAAACACCAAAGGCTGGGTTAAAAGCAATCCTATACGGGTATTCATCAATATACCAGTATTCAACTATTCTCTAAGCTTATACTTCTATTGAATAAGTACTGAAACCTTTTGTTAGGGAGCAAGGTAAAGCCTAAGAGCTATTTCTATCTTTTCTAAATAGAATTTTTTACAGCATAAATACATCACTTCATTCATAATCTTAAATGTCAAGGTTGGCTTTTCCATCTGAATACAGTGTACAAAGTGAAAACGATTATTTGAATAGCGTGTTAAAGAATCGAATAGTGTCATGCTGACTGAATAGTCAAATAACCGAAGAATAATCGTTTCAGCACTACTTTTAACCAGAAAAGCTTAGCACAGTGTCATATACACCAATAAACTGCTTTTAATAATGAGTCACGTCTTAGAAGTCAAACGTGTCAGTCGTGTCACCAGTAGCGGTATGAATATAGTTTACAATTGTAGGGATTTCATTAGCTAGATAAACAGCCATCTAACCACTCAATACATCAAAACAAATAAAGTGATTATAAGTACAGTATAATTACTGCTGATATAATATGAGTACAATTATTTTGAGATATTCTAATAAAGCAGTCACCTATTTTTAGATTTACGTTTGTTACAGAGCACAGCAATCCTTTAAAGAATAATATAGACAAAGTGAAAGTATTGTAGTTTATGAGCTGTGATATTTGTTACCACACAACACTGGATACTGTGGTTAGCCATGAAAATAGAAACCATTGGGGGAAATGGACGACCACAGACACCAAAACCTTTGCTACATAGACACTAAAGAGTTTCTACACCTTTTGGTGGTTGTCTGCTGCTTGTAGGTGTAGCGATTTGACAACACCTGGCAAAAGGTTGTTTATGCAGGTAAACAGGTGCCTGTTTCCATTGTTTTTATGTAAATAACAACACAAAACAAGTGTTAGGATCACCTGGATAGTGGTTGCTGGCTGGCTAAAGGTGGTGTTAACTTGATCACTTGGTCAAGTTGATGTGCTGCCTTTATCTTTAATGCAATTAACGAACTACTCTACTACTAACCTTTGTTAATCAAATTAAGCATGCACTCACAAGTATCAACCATGAATAGTATTGCACAGCAAAATCTTTAACTTTGTGACTCTACAACTCGCTCATACTTTACTCTATTCACAGCAGAAAACCACAAACTGAAAGAGTAATTAATGTAGTTTCATTATATGCACAGAGAACTGTATACTTTGTAACTAGCTGAGATTTAACCACTGACTATCCCAATGACTTCAATATACTTTTACGGGCATCCACAGCATCTAGTTATTACATCATTCTAAGGCCATTAAAATTAATGAACTTCCGTTTAGAGTATTATTAGCAGTAATGTATGGGGTAATGAATTCATTACAACTATGAATCTTGTTTAGTAACTTATATAACTAATCCATACAAGTGTACATTATATTCATATGGTTAAAACTGTCATTTAGTCTGGCTGCTATTATCTAACTAATACAACTATTTGTGATTAATGACAAAGCCATTTTTAAACTCTCTAATAGAGTAGTCTGTCATTTTCTATATAACTATACTAGTTAAGTAAAAGTCCTTAACAGAGGATATAGATTCATCATAATTACAAGTAACACGTGTGGCACTAGTGAGAGAATTCTACCAAGAAGTGGCCAAGAAAAACATTTTCACTTAGTCAAGACAAGCATCATTGCTACGATGATCACAACACAGTAGTGATCATTGTAACAATGATGCCATTTAATATCAGAGAACAGGAGTACCACTGGACCCCTTGATATAAATCAACTGGCAGTCAAATAAGGAAGTGGCTTAATGACTGAAGCTATAACACACCAAGGCTCCAACTATGACAAGGTGTATGTATACACTAGACTAGTCACTCACAGAATATACGTACCTATTGCTGGTCCGTCAACTGTTTCGGATTCTTCTAACAGCTCCCACACACGAGGGACGTGGAATTGTTTCCTAATGTGATTCATCTCATCATTATCGTCCAAGTACTTGGCGAATTCCTTGTCAGTAACTTGAAGACCCTTCTCCTTAGCCAGACGAAGCAACTGCTCCGCTGGATGCTGTATGGCATAACTAGTCGGCGTGCCTACATAGGTAAGCGTAGTAGTCCGAGCAAGCAGTAGCCTTGGTGCCCGGATGAACAAAGCCAAACATTCGCTAGAGATTATCCTTCTACAATTAAACGTGAACATATTTAATGCGATAGTAGATTTTTAGAGGCGCGAAAGTTCGCGCCTTTGCTTGTGCTCTCACGTGACTAGCCTAATTAATCAGTGACCAAACTGCGAACAATGGAAGGACATCCAGCAGAACAGTTGCTCCGCCTGGCTAAGGAGAAAGGTCTTCAAGTTACTGACCAGGAATTTGCTAAGTACCTGGACGATAATGATGAGATGGGTCACATTAGAAAACAGTTCCACATCCCTCGTGTGTGCGAGCTGTTAGAAGAATCTAAAGAAGTGGACGGGCCAGCAAAAGGTGTGTACACTTGCAGTATAGCTTGTTTTGGTAATGTGCTAGTATGAATGTTGCAAATCAGTCATACGGAATCGTTGTATTCGATTGTGGGTTTATACATTCATGGTTGGCGCTCCCATTGTCACTGTACTATTGTCTCCAGTCACAGTGTATATTC
Source organism: Dysidea avara (assembly GCF_963678975.1). NCBI lineage: Eukaryota > Metazoa > Porifera > Demospongiae > Dictyoceratida > Dysideidae > Dysidea > Dysidea avara. The sequence goes on from NC_089272.1 coordinate 61,512,304, forward strand.
GGATCAGTCATGTTTTCAGTGCACGAACATATTGAATAAATCAGTCTCAATGGTCAAACCTGAAAACCCTTGGCTGTGTAGTTGTACAGTGACTTGCAAGAATGTACCCCTTGTAAAGAAAGGCCTTACTTCAAACAAGAATATTGTGGACACTTGTAGGGTTAGACACTCATTCAAAGTATCCTTTACAACATAATTATGCTAATATTGACACTTGGTTGGTACCAAAGTGAAGGATACTTTGGGACCAGTTTACAATAAAGGGGTTGTCCTCTCTTAGAGGTAAAGTGAACAACCAGACCGTCAATACCAAAACCTTTGTGTATTCTTTAGTTCAGACTGATAATCCATATTTACCAATGGATTTTTGTGGCAGCGAATGGTATTTCTAATATGTGTAAGTGTAAATTATTGCATGACCTCACCATACAGGTGTGGATCCCAACAAGGAATGCGTCTACTTTGCAGGACAGTCACTCGGATTACAGCCAATAGAAACCAAGGAACTGGTAGATGCAGAGATGGAGAAATGGCGTAAGAGGTACGTATGTGCATTTATCTGTTGCTAATACTGTAGTGGCTGGGATTAACTGATTCTCCATTTCCAAATTCAAACAAATCACAGCACAGTGGAGCCTGCCTTAAGCCATTAACCTACAGTTAATAATACAGTATTAATTAAAAAGGGCAAAGGGCTTACTGCTACGTAACTCCATATACTGACACGTAGTCATGTACCTTTCCTTGCTGAAAGTTATAATAGGCACGATAATCCACTAATAATATATTCACCTTGGCACAACTATTACAGGGGCCAGTATGGTCGTAATACAGGAGAGAGGCCATGGGTACCAATTGAGGATACTGTATTGGAGCAAAGTGGAATTCTAGTTGGTAAGTGTGTAGTGTGTAATATAAACAGGATACCCTTGATTGTGCACTACCGTAAATATATTGGATATCTCATATCTGCCTAGGCTCCAATTCAACAATAGTAGTGATTTCTATATTAGGAATATCTCTTTACACTATACTTGAATAATATACGATTCCCACTATTGTGCAGAGTTGCACCACATTACATACAATGTGTGCTGTTCAGATACTTATTACATTCAATAATGATATTAACTACACTGTATGTCTTTAATTCAGGTAGTGTTGAACTGTTAGTGTTGTATATTAACTGCTATATTAATTATTTTGTCAGGAGCTAAGAACCCATCTCTAGAAGTGGCCATAATGAATGGACTAACCATTAATATTCATATTGGACTGACTGCCTTCTATCAACCAACTGCTACTAGACACAAGATCCTCATTGAAGATGGAGTGTTCCCTTCTGACTTTGTATGTGTAGTGCGTGCGTGCATGTGTACATGTATGTGGATGTGTGTTAGTGAGCTAGACAAACCTGTAGTTAAGTTAGAACACCAGCCAAGGTTCCGGGTTTGATACTCATGTTGACTAGTTGTTGTTGGTGTAGACTTCCCTAGCTGTACAAGAACTGTTTACAACTAAGAAAGCAAATGCCCAACATGTCCTTGTCTCATGAGCAGTGTTTGGGTTGTTGTCGAAGTTTAGGTTCTGTGGCCTCCATCTATGAAATTTGGGACAGTTCTCCTAGCCTGTGTGAGTTACTAGTCCTGAAGATGAAAATCAAATCGGTGAGGATGCACAGGCATCCCAGTGCTGGTTCACTGAATAGCTATAGCTGTGTTTCATGCAGCTGGTTTGTTTCAGGTGTTGGCTAAGTACAGGCTAACACTGCTTTAGTACATATGTATTACTCTGTGTTGTGTTGTATGTAAGTGATGCATGTGTGGCCACAATTATACTGTGTTTGATTTTCATCACTTTAGTATTCCGTCCAGTCTCAAATTCAGTTACATGGATATGATCCAGCAACGTCTGTAGTGATAGTAAAACCTCGTGAAGTGTGTTACATGTAGATGTTGTACAGTATATGTGTGTGTACGTACATGTGTGCATGTGCCTGCATATGTATGTACATCTGTCTGTCTGTCTGTCTGCATATCTGTGATGGTATAATAACTCTATTATCTTCACACTCAAGGGTCCCTTGTTTGATACTCTTTTTCAAAGACAAATATTTCTGTTACGGTTGTCACAATACAATATAAATCCTCCAGATGTGCACAGCTGGAACTTGTTTGCACTGTTTAGCTATTCTATGTGAAGGAAGTTACATGTGCTTCTATTAGGGTGAAGAAACTCTCAGAACAGAAGACATAGTGGCTAAAATTATGGAAGAAGGTGACTCAATTGCTTTGGTCTATATCCCAGGTAAGGTGTTGATATCTGAATAGTATGACTAGATCGATCATGTCTTTCTACAGGGATTCAGTTTCTCACTGGTCAGGCATTTGACATCAAAACAATCACTGAAGCTGCCCATGCTAAGGTGTGTGTAATTAAACTGTATGTGTATAGCGTGTGATGTGTTATTGACAATAAGTAACTAATTCATAGTAGGGCTGAGCGATTGTGACATTTGCTACTTTCACGATTATAGGATACAACATATCACGATTGTGGTAACTATCACGATGTTATAACTCACATACATCATCATTGAGCATGCACTACTTTATATGAGTTATATTTAATACAAGGTGAAATTGTGTATAACCTGTTGTTTGACACAATTAAGGCCATAGGCAGTTACAGTTTAATACTAATAAATAATAGTATATACCCTTAGAATTCAACAGTTTCTAACAGGTGAGCTTTAAGCTACAGTATGTAGTAAAATTTGTTCAAAACTGAACTATATCAGGATTGTTTTCTAGATCGTGTTCTTCCACAACAGTATGTGCCACCATTTTGAATATATATACTAATGCACACTTGTATGGCATGTCACAACATCATGATTATTTATACCACATATCAACATCACGATGTTCAGAGACAATCACGATTAATACCACAATCGATATAATCTCCCAGTCCTAATTCATAGTGGCAGATCTACAGTTTACACTTGCTTTATTTAACTGTCAGTTGATCAGTATTTGAGAAATGTTGCAGAAGAGAATTTGTATTTTGTCAACTTTTAATTCACATTTCACTGTGTTCAGAATTACAAAAGTATACATCATTATTAGGGTACAATTTCTATGAGAATTTGCAAAGTGGTGTTCCAAACTTTCTTGTAAATTGTCAATGCAGCTACAGGTAGTCCAACAGCAGTGAGTCTCCCCGCAAGCTTTTGTGAGACTGATCATTGATTCGCTTTTAAAGGGCATTTTAAGCAACTTGCTCACTTTAAGAATTTGTTTCTTTTGCTGCTGCGTATGTTGGCGTTCATACGTTGAATTGTTCTAATTATGCAACCACTTATTGTGTCAAAGTGGACAAACAAGAACGTGCTGTAAATGTACACTATTTCCAATTTACTTGCACACTTTCTTACAGGGTTGCTACATGGGCACAGACCTGGCTCATGCCATAGGAAATATTGAACTACACTTATCTGACTGGGGAGTGGACTTTGCTATTTGGTGTAACTACAAGTACGTGTGTGCCAGTCCAGCTGGAATATCTGGATTCTTCCTACATGAAAAGCATGCGTACAACTTTGATCTTCCAAGGTGTGTTATTTGAAATAGGTATCATATGCTAATTGGGGGATAAGGGATTTGGCTTCATAATCAATCACATGTTGTTATCCATTAAGGTGATCTAAAAGAAATGTCAACGTTGACACGTCAGATTTATAAATACCAAATATATTTTATGTAAATGATGAATTGTATCTCCATGCCATTCTGATGTGTCTTGAAGCTTACACATACCTTCTTGAGGAAAACAAGATATGACAACCATGTCCATTAATATTTACATAGCTAACTCAAGACACGCAGGGAGATCGAGATACTCTAATAAAACAGTCGCAGCCATGTATGTGACTGGATCTGTGAAAACCAGACACAATCGCTTAAACCTAAGTTTACGTATAGAGCATTGAATACAATGGGACTGGGTGAAATATTTGCATATCATTGAAAAACTTTTGAACACCTTTCTTAGCGAAGGAAGAGACTACCAATAAGAAACTTTATATCATCTTATTCACCTACTCAAAAGGAGTTTGAAAATCTTTTGTTTCATTGCAGTAGACTCAAAGACACACAAATTATGGATATTTATGTCACATTGAAGCAACCGTACATGATCAATCTTTCTTCACAAATATGCACTAAAGAAATGTGATTAAATGAAAACCTTACCCAACAATCTATTTCCCTATTCAGGGTGAACACAATGGTGCAAATTTCAACTCTGTATGTCATTCCGTTTGTAAGTTACAACCATTTTAGTAAGCACCTGTAATTTATTTTTCCTATACCTGCTGTACAAATCAATTTTTCTGTTGTTGTTGCTACTTTGTAGGGCTTTAATTCAAAAAGTTATTGGCATATGAGACTGAAACTATGCCAGAGGGTACACTTGGCTGAGTAGATTATAAATGTTTAATAAACGGGAATTTGAAAAATGCAGGATTGTGTCGGGTTTTCAGTGATCCAGTCACGAATATCATACTGTAGCTATGCTACTGGTGTAATTAAAAATAATTTCTTAGTGTGTATATGATCGTATTCTTATGCTACAAGTGTGCATATGTATATGGTCAGGTCACATGTGTTAATCCATCTTTCATTTAGGATGGTTGGGTGGTGGGCACATAAAAGAGAAACAAGATTTGTTATGGATAACTGTAAGCCTATTAATATACAGTGTGTATGTAGCTTAATATACAGTGTATACGTAGTTTTCTCCAAGTGTGTTTTTAAACCAGGCACGCACCCACAAAGACTGGTTGTGAACTATCCTGAAATTGGTTTGGCCTCTACATGTCTGTCCAACACTCACGTGAGCAAACAGGCTTTGAGATACAGAAGATAAACCTTCATTGAATCATAAATAATAGAGTAAAAGGGATAGGAAACGCAAGCGATTTCCTGTTTGATTTCCATTATGCGTGACTTGAAAAGACAAGACAGTTTTGTGTTCAAGCATGGGAATTAGTGTTCTAAGCAGCATAAATAGTAATCCAACAGACTACAGCAAGTACTTAGGCCTTTGTGAGAGATTTTGGCGAGAGAATTCAGACCGTAGATTTTGTAACAAAGCGTATCGCATTAACCATGATTGTTACACGTTGTCATACTTTCGTTCATAGTATCTTCATGCCTTATCCATACCGCTTCTTTTATAGCCGGTTCCACTTTCGAATCTTGTGGTAAGCTAGGCATGTCACAAACACAGTCTTTTACCGTTGCGTTGTACTGCAAGGTGGTTTAAACTTTTGGTTAAAAATGGAAGATACTTAGTCGTTTCTTCAAGCAACAGTTCCTGTTTTGCTCTGGTATTTCCTCTGGTTCCCTCTGTTAAATGGTAAGGAATAGGTTTACCACAGTTAAAAGGATAGAATATATTTACGAAGAAAGTAAAGTAGTTTAAAGTAATTTTTGGGCCGTTTTTTTTTCACTTTCAATCTCCTTTAATTTTGCACACAACTTCCTTGAGGGTTGGTACCATCCTAGTTCCCTCGATTACTTATTTGAGTTCATTGTAGCGAAGTTTTCATAGTTGTTGGTTGCAAAATCCTGTCGTTACAACAATTTGTTTCTCTTTGATACAAGCGCAGCAAGCGTAACGAGTATGTTCGTGACGTAATACACGGAATTCCAATAGAAATGTACGTATTTTGTGACGCCACGTTATTGCGTTTCCTATCCCTTTTAAGTACTCTATTATCTATGATTGAATGCATAAAGGCATGCTATATTAAAGCTTAACTTTTTGTTTTTTGTCGTGTTTACTTGAAGGGGCTGTGGTGGTTGGTAATTGAAACCAGGTGAAACAGTTTATTAGGGGCTAGCCTACTTGCTGTAACAGGCATATAACGACTGAAAAACAACAAAACCGGCCTTGTAAGCTACCAGGAAGGATGTATATTCTCAAGTCAGGGGGGGGGGGGGGGGGGGGTATCCCATTTGTATGCAAACAAAAATTAAGAGCAGGCGTAAGGCTTTGTATAGAGAATTTACATATAATAACATTAGACAAATTATAAAAGATATTTCTGTGTGTAATTTGTGGTTTGTTAGAGTTTTGCTTCCTTAATGATGCATAGCAACGTAATTGATGAATTACAAAATAATTGGTGAATTACAAAGTGCATTTAATGTTAATGTACTGTATCGTTACAAAACAAGGTAAGAAATAATTAATAGCAGGCTGTGTGTTAATATACGTATAAATAATTAATAAATTCAAGGGATAGTATTTACTGGGTTCCTGGTTTTTTTTAGAAATAGCACAGAATCAACTTGTTTACTTATTTAAGTACAAACATGGAGTACTGCTCAAATGCAGCATTGCACTGGTCTCACTGAACACTCGAAAGAAAATTGCAAATGTCGAGTACAGGTGTAGTACAGTATATATGTTCGCAAGACGAATCCCTCAAGCACTTTTATGGCTGTCTTGCACCCTTACACTCATACCGCACTTGTGTATTCATGTAAATTATTGAGCGAGTAAATAGTCTAACAATTGACAGGTGATATAGTACAACAATAGTGACAATTGAAGACTGGTTTAAGTGCAGCCAGGACTTCTGTAACAAGCTGAGACGCATGATCTACCATGCCATGAGATGTGCATAGTGGACATTAGTTGTAATGTAGTTGATTTTGACGTAGCCTCATAAGCGTAGCTACTGGAATGAGCGGGTGTGGTCCACAAGTAGATTGACATTATAGTGGATATACAATGTTTATACAATGTGCAGTAAGTATATTGGCTTGTGAAAGTTGTGATGCAGTAGGCTAGGAAGCAAAGTCTGTTAACGTCAAGGCTGCCACTGCAATAAGCTATACTAGTCAGCTGAAGCTTTGTTATTTAGCTAGGTAAAATAAGCAGGCTTACATGCAGGGGTGAGGGGGGGTTGGGGTCTAGAGACTCTACCCCTTTAGGTTGAACCTCGAACAGGAAATCTAAGACAGAATGTGCACAGAGGAAAGCAACAGATTGCGAAAGATTGATATACTCAAGAGTACATAATACTCTTAATATTTGTATGGGGAGAGTGTCTAACTGGAGTACATTCAGCAAACACACAGTTGCAAGTAACGCTTCAGGCATCTTTTAGAAGAAAGGCTTGACCTTATCAATGCCAATCATCACCTATGAACAGTTCTCTGTCATCAATAGAATCAGGCTAGAGGTGTATATATGATCAAAAGTGAACTTGTAATAGTGTGTTTGTACAGGCCATACTGGCAGTTCCCCCATACAAGTATTACGAACTTTTGCTCTTATTTTGTTATTATGTACTTTTGATATACACTAATAGAACAGTCCTGAACTATTCTAATTAACCGTGAGATAGCATCATGTGATGATAGCTCAGGTTGATGTTCAGCAAATGGTGGAAGACATCCGCTTATTGTGAGTGGAAGAGCTAGCAACTACAAGGGAGCAATGGCATTTGTAGTCACTGATATTGTTGTATACTGTAGGTATGTCTGATTTGTATATTCTTCTATATAAAGTAGTGTTTTACTGCTGGTACTTTTCTTTGTGGTAACGTACCTGACTCCACCCGACATTTTTTCTATATGGGTACATGATAGGAGACCTCACCCAGAAGATACAGAATGAACTGAACTCCAGTCCCAACACTCAGCAGTATGAATTACGGAGTGACACAGGAATTAGTTACTTCAGTAGTTCTTCAACTTGGTCAGGAAGAAGTGTCATTAACAAGTGCTCCATCATTCGTCATATCTACTGTGTGCCAGGAAGTTGTAAGCTATAAGTCTACAATAGCATAGTATAGCAATAAGCTGTACAAACAGCAGTGTATAGGTTTCCAGCTAGTTATAGCTAGACAAGTACACAAAATAATTAGAAATTTTCTGACTAGAGTAGGGGCCATAGCACATTGCTGAAACAAGCTGGAGTAGTGCACAATATTAAATCACAGTAAAACAATAAGAATTATATCCCTACTGTGCATTTCCGTTATGGTAGTAGGGATATAACACTTCTTATTGTTTTACTGTGATTTAATATCGTGCACTACTCCAGCTTGTTTCAATACTTTTTATAACTGTGCTATAGTCCCTACTCTAGTTGAAAGTTCTGTGTACTTGTTTGTTACTTTTTTTGTAAAATTAGTATGACTGGTGAACCCACGCATACCACATCAAAAGAAAGAAATGGTGCCTCACACCCTAACGATCAGTTATAGTCTGAAAAGCGAAGTATCCATTATGCTTCGTTGTCAGCTATGTTCAACCTGTTACACAGCATTACGAACCAAGAACTGTTTGAAAACACCTCTGCAATCAAAGTAGCCACTATGAAAAATATGGATGATTTCCATTATGAAGGGAAGCCATCATGCAGTACCGCCTAATTGACACTTTTCGCTGTCAGCAAAGATGAATGGGACACAAAGGAGGACACTGGTAAGTCCATGAAGAATGCATTGTGCATGCTGCAGCTATGCAAAAAAGCTGTAGGCCGGGATGTGCTGAGTTGCATATGTGAACTTAGAGGGTTTACCCTCCACCCAGCTCAGAGACCTCTCTCTTGGATCTGCCCCTGACATGGGTTAGAAATGATAATATATGCATGCACTCTCCTGGATTTCTGGTTCAATGCACGCTTTTTCATCGCTGCTTCATGACCATCCCCTGAATGACATATAGTTTGTAAAGTTCATGTTTATCCTTTGTAACTTTGTGAATGTGTATGTTACCTTTATGTACTTGTTATTGTTCGTGTGTGTTTGTTTGGTTTTTGTAACTGCTCATCTATGGAAGAACGGCTTTTACTGAATAGTACAAGGATAAAATAAAAATCGATACCTAGCAGTAGTCTTGTGTCATGTGTGGGAAAAGTTCTAACAATATGAAAATAAAAAATGTAGGAATGTTTGATACAAAAGTTTCTCTTTCTCTACCTATAATATTGTATGTCTTGTTCTAACATGTTTGACATGGAATTTGCTGACTGTGTCATGAAAAGCACAAATGCACTACTGACAATAAACACATCACATTCCTGTTGAAACAGGCCCAACTCTTAGCATCCTATAAAACAGGTTGTCTTGTTGCATATTTCAATTGACAATTCTGAAGTCTTAACAAGCAGAGATGTGGCACCGTCATCGAAGGTGGAGGGAGTTGGTGCCACTGAAAGTAATAGCTGAGAATTCAATAATATCAAATCTTGGTCACATGGCTGATAGTATCACTAGCAGATTTAGTTGTGGTGAAAAATTGAAATTACCTCCAGAGTAAACTACTTGATGCATGTGGTGTTACTAGTTTTGGATACAAAGAGGAGAGTGTGATTGACAAAAGCTATTGTAATGGCTTTAAATTAGAGCCAAAAGATTTTACAACAACATTTCAACTCTGTGACACTCCAATTATTGGAGAAATTGGACTAATCCACCCAAATTGTGTTAGTTTACAAGCAGAACTGTACGGGTTGAATGTCTATGCACCCGGTGGCTTTTTAAAGTCTCATGTTGACACACCTCAGTCAGGGCAGACGTTTGGTAGTCTTATGGTATGTTTACCAACTCGGTGGAGAGCTGATTGTGTATCACCAAAAGAAACAAGTAAAGTATGATTGGTCTTCTCCTCCCTCTGATCCATTGAACAGCCTATGTTGGGCTGCTTTCTTCAGTGATGTTGAACACGAAGTTCTTCCAGTCACTGAAGGATATCAAGTAACTCTGACATACAATCTATACTACAGTACCATTGTCAATAGATCTACAATCGACATGATGAATAATCCTTTCTTCAGAACACTTCAAGCAGCACTCAGTAATCCCATGTTTATGAGTAATGGAGGTGTACTGGGCTTTAACACACATTATTCTTACACCTTTGATTTTCAGTGGACAGATTTGTTTGTTAATGTTAACTTTACTGTAGACAAGGCACAGATTATAAACAAGCTACAAAAGTGTCCTCTTAAAAAATTTGTTAGGGTATCATGTGTAGACCAAAATGAATATTTAGAAGAAGCTAGAATCACAGGCCATGATAAGAAAGAGAAATTTCGAGCTATCTCTGATTCACCCATTTTACAATTAAAGGGTACTGACTATATTGTATTTAACAGTGCAAAGTGTTTAGGTCTGCATGTTCATGTCAAGTCATTATTCTGGGATGAATTTGCACTGAGATATCCTGTGGATTTTCAGGAAGGTGGTAGCATGGAATTTAACGATTTTGAAGACCTTCATCTGAAACTATTTGGTGAAAATGCTCTTACGTATAGAAGAGAGGATATTACCTGGTGTCAAGAGCCAGAATACAACCAACCAGCTGCAGCACTAATGGATCAAGATGATCCAGATTTGATAATGTTTTACAAGGCTGTATTTATTTTGATTGGAATTCCAGACTGGAGTGAAAGTCGCCAACAACTGGTAATGCTGAGTGAAGGGAAAAATCAGTCTGGGATATCTGTGAAGATTAAGGACAACGTAGAAACTTGTTTTAAAACTTGTGAAGCAAACGACGACTATAGCAGCTCATTTGAAGACTAAATGCTGCCAGCATGTATGCAGTGACTATTTCCTCTTAAACATTATGTACTCTTAGTAATAGTTATGCCATGTTCATTTAGTAATACTTTATCCCTTAAACCGACGTAGTCCAGAAACTGGATTGAATACACATTACTTAAACGAAGCACTGTAAGGCCACTATTTGGTGATATCATGTTTCATCAGAAACTTCCGAATATATAGGGCGGGTGTGTCATTACCATTACCCATTCTTCCCAGTACTTACCACAATGTATAGCTAGCTATAGACTTATTTTCTTATTTCTACTCTCCAGGGCCTGATACTCTCTACATAACAGACAATTTGCTAACTTAGCTTAACTCAACACAGCCAGTTTGGCAACCATATCCCATCGTCCTTTGTCACATGTTAACTGTTCCACTCGAGGATCAGTAAGCATCACTGCAGTCTAATCTTCACATTTTCTTGTATACAATGCAAGATAGCTACTGTGCAGCAATCTTGAAAATTGAATTGCTCATGTTCAATATTTGGTGAAATAATGGTTAAATCTTTAATAATGGGGAAATACTTGCAGCAGTAAAAATACATGCGGGCGCTGATGAAAAACACATTATCACCAAATAGTAGCCTAAATTTTGAAGCGTACTGCCTATGGCTATGCAATCTATGCTATTCTACTCATAATAAAGATTAAAATGGTACCTAGGGTTTTACCCTAACCCTAAACTGTCATACCAAAACTTGCCATTTAAGCTGCCTTTTGGTAAAGAAGCATGCAAACCCTTTATAAAATGATCCACAACTCAGTAGTTGTTGCTTCTATCAACTTGCAACAACACTATCCTTCAACGCTTCATAACAAGTAAGCCTTTGTGGTTACAGTGTTCATTTAAACTTTTCCAAGTAGCCCAGTGAACAGACTTTCAACCAACATTTAGTTTTAGACTGAAGGAGTCAAGCTACCCCATTTAAAACTGCCATGTATGCTGTAATGTGTAAGCATGCATTCCCCAAAAGTTCTATGCGGGTTTACGGGTTATGTATGTTGAAATAAAAAGATGTATCAAACGGTACGGTCAGTACTGTTTAAGTAGGAATCCAAGTGAAAATTTCGCGCGCCGCCAAAATTCCGCCTTTAAAAATCATCCTAGAGATATCTTACGAGATGCAAATCACCTTTATGGAATAGTACTAGTCCATATAGTACATAAAACAGTATGAAATACAACAAAACGCTTACAGGTGGCCGGATATTAATTTTTTTTAAATCGCCAAAACTCGAACTTTCTCTTCACTGCCTCACTCACTGACCACAGTCGCAAGCCTAGAGCCCAAACGAAGCAGCGCACGGCCACCATTTTACGCCACAAATAACAAACTCACCAGTGGGATGTGCCTTTTGAGGTTCCGACGAGTGTGTGCCCTCTGCGCCTTGTCTTTTCTTTTATCTTCAATCAGGCTGCTTGTCTTCTTCATCCAACGAAACCATATCGAGGTGTTAATTTTCCGTATCAACACTTTCTTTAAACAGCATAATAGACGCCACAAGATTATTTAAGACGCTTAGACTATATTCCTTACTGATATAATCTATGACAGAGGGTACTCTATGGAGGTACTGGTACTAGATAGCTTCACGATAGGTCACAAGATCAATCCCATTCTTCATTCTATGCATTATCGATCTATCGATTGAAACCACGATGACACCACTTTTGCACTAGCTGTATTTCAGTGACCACACACCTTAAATTTGGAAGGCTGACTCGACATAATCTATAATTGGTCGAAATCACGCCCCTTTTTGGCAAGCGGACATCTTGCAGGCTGCCTCGAGATACTCTAACACAGCAGTCACCCTAATAGAACAGTCACATGTTTATAGCTAGCTGTATGCCTTAACAAAAAACTAAACAAACTAGTATATTAAAAATTATAAATTTAAAAATAAAGTAGGAATCTAAATGATAAAAAGTAGTGAAACAAGAGAAGAACAATGGTAAATTTTTAATATACTATATAGATTACTGTAGTCAGGAAATTTTCTTTTAAAGTAAAGACAAATGGACAATGTACCACTTAACAGAACGTAGTACACAAATTATCATGTAATTTGACTGCAGTGTTAAAGAGTTCAGAATATTATAGGCCACCCATAGTACCGAACTCTTGGTTATTAGTATGCATCCTTTGTCATGATCTCGACAGTGTTGCGACCATTATCAGCATGTATTTTGTTTCTTTCTTCAATTTTTATTTATCATTTCTCATAAAACACAACAACCACTCCCTTCTATGTTTGCATAGATTATCATACAGTATGGAAGTACTATATATTAGGGATCATGGAGGTTCGGGTTTTTCTGGCCAAAAATATCACCCAAAAACCAGCTTCAGAATACCATCTTGAGTATTGGTTAGGTACAACCAAGCCCAAAAGTGCCTTCAGTACAATCCTCAATGTCTCCATTATGAAATGTTAAAATTTTATTCAATAGAATTTTCTACTGACTAACTGCCTGGCAAGGATAACTCGATAAGGCTTGACTGTTTCACTGTTCAACGTCACTTTGTCTGGAGACGTACCTTTTGGCATACCACAGTACGTACAATGCATGAATCATGGATTTACCTTTGTCCTCCATTTCTTCATGCTGACAGTCATAATTAATTATGTTTGTCTATTAGAGCACACAAGTGTAACAAAACTGATAATTAAGTGGCTTCCTTTGGTGCATGGCAATAACAAAATTGTGATGTGTGTTGGATGTGTGTTGTAGATATGATCACAACTGTAGAAATAAACATGAAACACACAAACAGCATACAAGCAGATGTTAGTGTCGGCATAAAGATATAATTCAACAAGTTCTTGACTGCATGGCTTTGTGGTGGTGCTACAATACTCCCCCCTAAGTGAATGATGAACTCATGCCAGTGGTGAGATTACATGGTGTTATGGGAGTACTGGGAAGGAGCTGCAGCACTACACACAAGTGTCAGTGGAGTGATATTGATGAATGCTGAAGGTTCTGAGATTTGCATGTCGCTAAGTTGTAGTGGTGTATGGTTAGTTGGTGGAGAATATCAGCATTATTGTTGGAATGTAGAAGGTAGGTCAGCCAGTTGCATCAGGCTACTGGTGAGAGTGGTGGTTACTGCTGACGAGTGATGATGAAGCTTCTTATGACACTCTATGGGTTGTGGTCAAAGCAGGTTGCTGGTGAGTGGTTTTGGTGACAGCAGTGACAATCGGTAACAAGTTTCCATGATGGTAGTGCAAGCAGGTGAGTGAGCAGTGAGTTAGTTTGTGTAATGCAGTGTAAACAAGTGAGTTAGCTTGAAGCGAATGATGACAGAGGGCCACCATGAAACTGGAAGGGTTGCTGGTAGAGTTAAGCGGTTGAGGGTGACTGTTTGTGTCCTAAAGCTAGATAGCGCAGCAATGCCGTAGGTGTCTGGAGAATGGCTCACAGGTTCACCAATATAGATTGTCGTAAGGATCATCAAAGTCACCAATGTAGCCAAGGAGGATGTACTGCAGTTAGGCTAGGATGACCAAGTCCACTGCCTAATTGTAACTACTGTAGTAGATATGAGCACAATTAAGTAATAAATGATAAAGGTACAACATGAAATACACAAACCAGGAAAATTGTAACAGATGTTCGTGTTTGCATAAATTCACAAGTTCCTGCTGGTACAGAGGATTGCAGAATCTTTGTAATACAGGAAGTTACCAGAAACGTGACTTACCAAAGTTGTGGTGATGTGTTTCAAAGTCTATGGATCACATTTTTTGGTTGGTGCTTTACGGTTTTGTTGCAAACATTCCACAAACCTCTGTACTGCTTTAAACCACATATGAGATCTGGTGACCATTTGATGTTGTTGTGTGTAGGTCTGGATCTACAACCAGGAGCAGCTGGGTTCACTATGACAACTACCCCAACACTAGAGACTGTGACACTAATTGCTTCTCTGAATGTGAGTTACCATGTGAATATGAGGGACTTCTAAATGATGTTTCTTCCTCATCATACGTATCTGTGTTTATATTGTACACTAAATAGTATAGTTTGTGTGCACATGTCTATATGTGAAATGTGTGTGTTAGGTCTGTGTCTTTACTAATGCATTGCTAATTTTGTTATAGATCTTCAAGCAATTTGACATGAAGACTTTTAGGAAGAAATCTCGTCTCCTGACTGGCTACTATGAACTGTTATTAAAGAACTTGTCACCAGAGCAACAACAAGAAGGTGATCAGGAACCACAAGCCAAGAAGAAGAAAACTACTGGTGTGTGTGTATATGTCTGACTGGTTCAGCTGCTAGAATTATGGTTGATGTGTTGGGACTGTTAATGTAATTTAAATATATTTCCTTCCATAGCAACAGTTCATGTGGTTACACCTAGTGACCCAGAGCAACGTGGCTGTTGCCTGGCTGTGAGATTCTCATGTTCTGGAGATGAAATTTGTAAGAAAATGTTGGAAAGAGGAATAGCAGTAAGTGACATGTGTTGTGTGTGCACACTAGCGCACGCACTAAAACTATATGTATATGTATTTAGTACATATGTATAACATCAAACGAAAGGTTGTTTATCAAAACTCCAGTGTCTACAGGTTACTCTGCCTTAAACTGTGTGGCGAGTTAGCTTCAAGGTAGAAGCTAACACAATTTTTGTGTTGGCATCCCAGTCTTGAAGATTGCTATCTATCTCTACTATATAAATCACCTCATGTACCATACACACACAACTACACACATGTAACTATTGATAGAAAGACATAGCTGGCATCACATTTCATTAACAGATGCAATGTCATCGAGGGATAGTCAGGACCACACCCACCCCACTCTACAACACATTCAGTGATGTACTACATGTCTACAACACCTTACTGGATGTGTTGGGTGATATCCAGTGATGGAGTAGCCTAGACATTTGCACTAACTACAATGCCTCCAACAAATTAACTTATTTTTGTAAAAGTATTTTTATTGACACACTTTATTTTATTGCATGCACATATATGGTTCTAGAAGAGATATAATGTATTTATATTAGTTTACAGAACATTTAGATATGTACACATGTACTTGCGTAGCCAGCCCCTTTGTTAAGTTTTATTGGATTTATGACCTGATAAAAAAGAACAAAGGAGACTTGCTACTTGAGTCTAAGCTGCTATGTATTCATTGGCACAAACCTTAGTAAACCCTACTTTGTGATCATATTAAAGTATATCGTACTAAAGTATGTTCACGTTGAGCTGTGAATCCTGAAAAACAGCCACTGTAAAAATTAAAAGTGGATTTTTTTCTCTAGATTCAGCCAACCACCAGATGATTAGTGGTAACAGCAAAGGTGTCAACAACAGACACGTACGGTTTGGCTCCATCACAAGTTCAGGAGAGGGCTGTAATGGACACTATACTTATATGGCTTCCCCATAGGAAATGTATTGTGAATATTTTGATATATTATGTCAAACATTTGAACAAAAATATTTTTAGTGGGTTAAGTAGTACTACAAATTAGCCAAATTTCAAGATCGTGTGTAATTGCATCATCCATGAGTTATTAAATGTTTTTTGAGGATTCGGCACAACATGAACATACTATAGGTGAGAATCATTTCATGTTGATAAATTGTTGGACCACATATGTCATCGGGGAAATTTGAGTAGTTGTATTTGTCTATGGCCATGTGAGGTTTAGTAGGAGTAGTTAGTGAATACTAAAATAATTCTAACTGACTTTAATTTAAATACCCAAATGTCCTACCACGTACGTACAAATTTTTTCCAGAGGTGCATAATTTTTGTGCATTAACAAATTTATTTTGAGTATCACCCATTTATTGCTTACCTATTGTATAGCATGAAGTTAAATCTAAACTTTAAAAATGAAAATTTTCGAGGAGGACAGTCAAGCAACCTCAAAATCAGCAATTACTTATCAGAAAGTTTTAAAATTTGTGCATATTATAGAAATCTGAAACCATGTAACTGTGTCTGTTCTGAATAACTACATCTACTCATCATAGACTATCTCACCAGCTAATGTGCTTGGTTTGAGCTTTCAAGAATGATCTAAGACTGTTGTACCTAGTGGAACGATTTGTCATCCCACAAACCATTTATAAGTGGTCACTCCAAAAAAGCTTTTACAGTTGTCAACAAGAAAAAATATTTTATCAAAATTTTAACAGGAGCCCCAGGTCTTATATACTACCAGTCCGATCTGCATGCAAGTACATCAATACTTAATATGTATAGAAGTGTTTATCATAATGTTGTGTTGAAGGAAGTATGAATGCAATTTGATGTATGATTAGTAGCCTGCCCTCTGAAGTCTAGGCAGCTCTGTATCAATTTTATTTTTCCAAGCAGTATCAGGCTATGTAACCAGAGGAGGTTGGTCACGCATCATCAAACATCTCATGATCTCAAAAGAAACTTCAACCCATTCAGCCCAACACCTAAGTAGATATAAAGTATTCTAATGTGTGAATTTATATTGATAAATTTGTGGTTCCCAGAGCCCTTATTTCAACTGCCCAACACTGTGTGGCTTTTATAACCAGAAACAAAATATTTATGCTAGTTCTCATGAAAGCGACAAGGGAGAAAGGACTTCGTTATATCATTTCAGGTGCCATGTTTTATTGTTTAATCACACATAGTAGTACATTGACCAACCTCCTCTGCTATGCAATTTGATACCATATGCATCAGAATACAGTAGTCCCTCAATTATCCGGCCATTGATTATCCAAACTATGGAGGTGACTGTTCTATTAGAGTATTTTGTCCAAAGTGTGTGTTCTGTTAGAGTATTTGTACAGGGCTCTGTATATATCAAACTTTTCGATTATCTCAACACCCTCGGGGCCCAATGAGTCGGATAATAGAGGAAGCACTGTAATTGTATATAATTATATTATATTGCTATTGTGATCAATTTAATTGGACTGTATGTGGGAATTGAAACAGTTTTACTTCAGACATGGTATTTGAGCAATTTACTGTGGAATAATAATATGATCTCTACATGGTGATAGTGTGATTAGCACTGCTATATTGCTTGTACCATCGTCCATGTATTAAACCTACTATTATTGTACTACAGTATATTGCCAGCTTCAGGGGAAGAGATCTGTATTGTGTCCTTTATTATGTGTGATTTACTTGAGCCTTCTATAGAATTCCTCCTTTCTCAGGTACAGAGTACATGATTTCATACCTTATTGGCACTTATTTGATGGCATATTTTCCAATGGACACTCAAAAGTGAGTTCAACCCAGGTTGAGTAACCTCACAACCCACTTTCAATCATCAGATGATGGTATTCATTGAGTGATAATTGTCTTCTAAGCACTTTATGTATTCACCAAAAACCACAACTTGCTTTTACTTTGCAGACCTGAGTTCAGCCCAGGTTGAACCCTATTGCTTGAACTCGCTTGTGATATATGACTTTGAGGTTCAGCCAAGCTCATATGAATGCGTTAACCCAGATCATATGAAAAGGGTGTTAGAATGTTGTACTGTATAATTAAGTGCTCTGTGTTTAAAGTAACAGTGCATTACTACAGTGGAAGGACACAGTGTCTTGTCAACCATCTGTCCTAACTCCCTTCAGTCCCACAATGTGTGACACCAAATCCCACACACCTGTAGATGTTCTCTGCATGATTACTGATAGCAAGTAGACTAATTGTAATTTTTTTTAAAAAGTAATTTTAATAGCTATCTAAACACCCTACAATGCTATGCATTCACTTGATAAACATCTGGTTATAATAGTGACAAACTTGGCATAATAGCAGCATCATTTATAGCTGTACACATGTTATATATAATGTTATGCATTGTAATATTACATGTGTAAAGAATTTTAAGTTCGATTAGGGATCATAGAAAAAAAGTAGGGAAACAAGGGAGGTGCAGATATACTGACTAGTGGACTTTTAATTCCTAATTTAGTCATGGTATAGGTAGACCGAAATGTCTGTATAGGTGACCTCCCTTGTTTCCCTATGATCCCTCATCAAACTTAAAGTTCCGTATACCTGTTTGTTCACTTTTTTGTAACATTATCATGATTGGTGAACCTGTGCATACTGCATCAACTGAAAGGATGACATCAGAGGTAATGTTTTCGACTGAACACACACCCCAATTATCAATCACTCACTCAAAAGTGACCATTGTGTTTCTCTATCAGCTATGTTCAGCTTGTTTCACAGTATTATAAATGAAAAACAGTAGGAGAAGCATCTACCATGCAAGCACTACAGAAAACACAGACAATTCCTGTTTACAAACACACGGAAACCATTGCACTACCATGAATTGACACCTTGGTGTCAGCAAAAAGAAATGGGATACAAAGGAAGACAAAGGCAAATCCATGATGCATGCGCTGCAGTATACCAAAAGGCACCTGTCAGGTTGAAGAAACGCTGAACAGGGTAAAAATCAAGCCCATAGCCTTAGCCATCATCGAGTTATGTTTGTCTGAAGGCATAAGGCAAGCAGATAGTCAGTAGAAAATTTCATTGAACGAATAATTTTAGGGATGTACTGAAAGCACTTTTGTGCTTGGTTTAATACTGTCAACGTTCCAAGATGGTATTGCGAAGCTGCATTTTGGGTGATAGTTTTTGGCCAGAAAACCCAAACCTCCATGATCCCTAATATACAGTACTGTATGATATGTTTGACAGGCTGGCTTATGCCATGGCCAGATATAAAAGGTGTAAGACTTGTAGTACTTCGTGGTCAGCTAAATGGTATATGATAATGAAGTAATGTTGCTTGATTAGTGCTTAGTTGGCTTATAATATTTGGTGTACACTTTAGTAGCCTTCATCCCTATTTTCTTATATGTGCACAGCAAGCAATACTAATCCATCACAGATATTCTCATAGCTCTATGTGTGAACTGTGTGACCTCCATCCCCATCAGTCTCCTTGCTCAGGTACAGGGTACACTGATCTCATATGATAATGATATTCACTTGTTTGTAGTAAAGAAATCAAAGACTATGTGAATTAGATCAACTAGTGGGTAGACAATTATTATGATGATATGAGTTTACATCTGTGCAGATTTTCAAAGGCTTCCAAATGATGAAAATTTGGTAATAGCATTACAGCTGGCTATACTGTGATCTAGACATATAGGAAAAGTTAAGGTGAAACACTAAAATACAAATAGTGAAACTGTATATCATGGGCTACAGTTTCTTATCTCTATTGTTAGGGAAAGCTGGTTTGACCTTCTCTACATTACTAATCTACTAAGCCTGTTTTGGGGTTACAAATGTGTGTAGACTCTTTGGGTGCCAATAAAATATTCAAAAAGGGCAGTTGCTAGCTATTTGATTTGGCTTGCAATTTCATGTTTTAGCTTCCCAACTATTCAAGAGTCAATGACAAAACACTGCATGGCTTTGTCACTAGCTATATACTCTATAACTCTGGCTTGTCTTGATCCTGAAATACTGACTGGTAACATTTGTATACAGCACTGAAGGTGAGGAAGGAGCATGATAAGGATTCAACTATTGTCCAATTACTTTAAATCTCAAGTCTGTGTATAGCCGTCATCCTATTTTTCACTGCTGCTCAGTGCATCATCACCAGCTGCTAATATGAAAAGAAGCCATAATGAACCAAAGTACTATTGTACCTTACATAATAAACTCAACAACATATGTCCAGTCTACTCTATAGGAATCTAGTCTTGTTGCATGTTTGCTTGCAAGAATGAGTGACTCGGATGACTTTTTCACATTCTACAACATACTGACATATTCTCAACTGCAAATAGTTTGCAATCATAACAGGAAGCCAATATATCAGTATTATGCTTCTTTGATTTGAGGGTTAGGCACAACTGAAATTACTATGTGATATATAAGACATAAGTGAAGGCACTGTGCATAGGTCTTGTCTATATAATAGTGCAGTAGTGGCTTAATGGTTGATTTACATTGTTTGTATGGCTAGCACTTTGATGGCTTAGTGGTTGTGATGCATATTAAAGAAATTAATAACCAGGTGGGTTATTGGTTGTAATGTTTGGTCTACATGTTAATAGCCTTTGGGGCTCGCCCCAACTTGTTATGAATGGAATGGCCACATACAATGTGCCTCAGTTATAAGTGTATTAGAAATACTGTATATACTGTAGCTACAAAGTACTAAGGTACATCTGCACTGTAATGCCTCTGGTTTCCTTAGACACTTTTACTATGATCCAAGTAAACAATTACTACATTACTGAGAGAGTCCCTAATTATTGTGATGGTTAGTGTGCAATAGTGTATGAGTTGTTCAAAATTTACAAATAGCACGCAAATACTTTGGCTTGTTATGGCTTCCTTTTGAAAACCCTTGAGGTTTGAAGTAATTGAATAATAGTTGGAACCACTAGTTTAGCTTATCATGCTCCTTATTCACCTTCTTCGGTTTGTACCCATTAACTGTATTCATATTGTCCAGTTATGCAATTGTTTATAATCATTTTCCTCATACCTCCACAAGGTGCAAAGGATGCTAGCCCACTTTATCATGTGCTGCTGTAATATTATCATAATTGGTAATATGTGTCTGTTTATATTATCAAGTGTTACAGTAACAGTTAACCACATACACAAAAACTACAAGGCCTACAAACGTGTAAACCGGTAGGATTGCCGATGAGCAAATGAACATTATTATCATAATACATATTATATAGCTGGCTACACAGAATATGAATTTGCAGTATGTATACATGGATACATGCATCAAACTCAAATCATCGATTGATCACATGATCAACTAGTCCATGTTTTATCAGCTTCTGAGCATGTGTACATCATCAATACAATTCTACATGGTACATACATACTGGTCTACTACAGGTTTCAACTACAAGCTAGGGTTATATGATTGTAAGAAAACATACAAGTGCATGTTAAGTACAGAAATAACATGTCAATGATTACACTAGCAAATGTAGTAATTTACTGAATGTAGAGCTCCAGTTGATCAATCAAAGGAGATCCATTTGCAAAAGCACTCTGTCTACATATTCTAGCTTCTATATCACTGGTAGTGCTCTCACTCAATTCTCGGTAGAACCATGGTTGAGTAGGGTTGGTGCAACAGTTAGTACTGCTGTAGCAATCAGATCCGTCCCACAATGGGTCATTGAAGTAATAGGTTGAAATATTGTAAGTGGTAATAGCTCCTGATTCGCAGTAATAGTTAGTGCCCACAAAGGAGGGAGGGGCCAGTCCTCCACCAACAGAACATGGACAGTTACAACAAGGTGCTCCATTATCATCAAACACACCACAGACATAAGTCCAGATGTGCTGACGAGGATTTCCATAGGTTATTAATAGTCCATCAGCATAGTAGCCATCAATTGTTTGACCTTGATTATGATATGCATTAAAGCCATCTGTTTCTCCCTTCTGATATCCTCTTGCTCTACCACACACCCTCTGGTAATGTATTCCATTAGTGGAAAAGTTGGCAGAAGAGCAAGTACGCCAATCATCACTGACCACACGACAGAAGCTAACACCAGAGTAAGTCTCTTTACGCCATCCACTGGGACAGTCATCTCCTGCACTGATGTCAATTTTAGTAACTCTTCTCCATCCTCCACCCACACCAGCACATGTGGGGATAACATCAGCAGCAGGAGTTGTAGGAGAAATTTCAGGGAGTAAGGTAGTAGTGGTCAGTGTTGGAGAAACTGTGATATCTTTCATGTTGCAGTACGTCCATTTGTCATTAGTATGATAATATCCTGACTTGTCACCAGTTTCAGGATTATTGTTGTAGATGTCCTCACAAGATGATCCAGTATAAGTCATTCCACAATATTCTCTACTCAGGATCCAGTAATATCCTGATTTAGTGTGGCTCTCTGGATTCTTGTTGTATATTCCCTCACAGGACTCCCCAGGAAGGAATGGAGACTTGAACTGAAAATCTGTACATTGGTCATCATCAGCCATCACCAGTTCCTTAGTGAGGATCAGTGTTGTGATGAAATATACTACCAACATTATCATCAATAGTGAACAGTACACAACACTGACTGCTACAATGTTAAAAGTGATGTTGACTGAACAAACCTGCTTATTTATATAGTGCATGTGCAACATCTCCCACACTAATAGAAGACTTGTAATGGCAAGTGGAGTTACATAGCATGTGACAGTTGTCACATCATCAAAGTGTATCACCAGATGTGTGGCTTTTGAGGGAGCTACACAAGGCACTATTAGCAATGATCAACAATCATCGCCATAATTATGAAATAGCATGTGAATATCATCATCTAGAAAACAGAGACAAACTGGTTAAAATACTGCTGCTAACAAACCATGAAGAAACTATCAAAGACCCATTATATTTCTGTTATTCATCTGTTTGTAAAGGTTCATATTATGTACAGTACAAACAAAAGGCTGTTTTAGCAATCAGGCAACCCATCTCAGTTTGCAGTGACTGACTAATAGGTCTTAATAGTACAGTGCTACTATAGTGGGAAAAAGGTAGCAGCTTTTGTCGATATCTGTATAGTAAACCTCAAGCCTTCAATGCTGTCCCTCTGGACAGGAGACATCTTACTACATATGTGATCCCAAAATTATGATTTCTGGTCTATTACAGCAACTCAACAATTTACATTTTACTGGTGTACATGTGTTGATTATTTGTGCTGAAGTCATAGGGGGGCTTCCCCCCACCCTTCATTTTCCCTTATTGACACCAGAAACAGGATTCTAGAAGTGCAAAAAGTCAGTGGGCAAATAGGAAACAACAATTGTAAATGCATTTTACAGTTATAGATTGTACGCTGTGAAGAAACTGAGGCAAATAAGTTTGAATTTTCGTGGTAAGATTGAGATGGTCTAATAGAGCAGTCACTATTCTAATAGAACAGTCACAATTTTAATGTCATCAATTGACAATACTACCTTATTTGGATTTACCATCAAACAGGCTTTATGTCAGATAGCCAAGCTTACTAATTTTTATATGCTGAACATAGTATAATTAGTTAAATAGCTATCAAAAATGCTTCCAAATTCAAATCTAGGACTCAGAGGTCTAATTTATCCAACTATATACACCAAACAAAGTTATGCAAATGAATATAACATGTGTACTAGAGTTCCATTCTCCTCTTCTTAGTGGAATAAACGCTGTGTTTTATTCTAAAACTTCTTGCCTCCTCCCCAGCTCTCCCTCCTAGATCCACCTATGGCTGAAGTCCACATTAGCACTTGTACAACTGCTTACAATAAACAATTTTTACACAAAATTGTCCACATCACAACAAACAACAGGTCAATTGTATCACTAAAAGAAAACTGTCACTGCAACACTCATAGGATTTCATTGATGGTATTTCGATTCAGGACTCAAATAAATGGGGAATAACTTTTTATTATGGTCAGTGGATTTTTTGGTCTATAGGGCACAGGGCTACTGCCTGCTATCTCAATCAAATATTGTCTGGGACATTTCCAATTGTAAGATACCTATTTTAATGTACATAACTAGTTTTCTAACTACATTTACTGGCACAGTGCTTTTGATACAATACGATATGAATGTGTAGTTACTGATCATGAAGAGTTATCTACCTAGTAAAGAAAGATTGATGCTAAGAATACCACAAGTTGTCACTCAAAAATAATAATAACTGCATTAATATCAACTGACATCTTGGCTACAATCTTCACTGGTTGAACCAGGACCTGGCTAACAATGAGGAAACTTGGTACAATAATAATAATAATATTAACAGGAGTCAGAGTTGGTTGCAACTCCACAACTGTCAACAAGTGCTGAGTTAACATACCAGTCCTTAATGATGGAATGTTCTATTGGAGTATTTGGCTGCACTATTAGAGTAACTCAGTCTTGCATACAAATTTTTCTGGTCAGACACCAGAGTTTTCACTAAGGTCAAGATGCTCCTATATAATAGGCCCACCTCTAGATATGCCACTGTTTATAGTATATACAGGCAGTGATGATCAAGGTTTAATTATGCACTTTGGAGGTTTATATTGAGTTCTCTTTACAGCATTAATATTGCAATTGGTATAGCAGAACGTTTGGGAAAATGCTGTGCACTGCATGTCAAGAAGAAGGGGTTTGTAGCATACTTTTTCCCTATAATAAAAGTTTTGGATGATCTATTAGAGTGGTTGACTGTTCTATTAGATTCTTACTCTTGAATATAACTTTGATTATCTCTCATTGATACTAACCCTTTCCCTTGTTCATTGTCTATGCTTAACATGCAAGTACACCTGTAGCTTCCTAGCTAGCACTTAGTAAAACTTTTTGAGATGGGATGCACACACCCCAATCCACCATCTCTGCTATATCAGGAGCGCATCGAATCCTAGGATTTGATGTGTTCATTGTTCAAAATGATTTTTATCCTTATCTCACTGATAAACAACACTCTCTGATAGTGTCTCATCAATGATTAATGTATCAGTATTCTAGCCTATACCATGACTGTTCTATTAAAGAGTATCTTAATCTATTAAGATAAACACTACTGTATGGTTGAATCATGCTAGCACTTTTATTTCAGTTCACCACAATGTAATATGGAGGCTATAAAGTTCCTTCACTTTAATTTTAGAGTGCCCATTTTCTTTAGTCGAGATACTCTAATAGAGCAGTCAGCTAGTCTATCAGAGCAGTCATGTACTCAAATAAAACATTTATACAGACTCAGTCAACATTGTTACCAAATTTAATTTCAGGAGACTAATACTTATTACAAAATTTTAAATCCTGGCTGTAGGTACTTGCCTAGATTTGGGTCCACGTCACCATCATTTCATTAAAATACAATACTGAGATTCTGGCTGCCTCCTATATCCTTCTCATAAGTCCCTACCAAGATAGTATTTGATAATAATGGCTTCAAAATGGTTTTATTCAATTACTTACATGAACCAAAATCCAGAGTTTCACTAACGGTATACATTACCTCCCATAAATGTTTTAATTGTCACAAGTGTTTGGAGTTTAGTCTGATCTGCGGTTGAGGTGGGATGCCCATCATATGTGACCGGATTTGCGAAAAGGTACCTTTTTCACACACAAAATTTGACCCATTTTTTGAATTTTAAAGCTTCATAACCTTTTGGTCAATTCATATAATTGCCTGAAATTTTCCATGAGTGTAGCTACAGTATCTGGCTGCATTTTGATACTAAGAGCAAGTTAAGCAGTGTAAGGAGTCAAATGTTACATCATATTGTTTGCTGGTATGTAAATTTGTGGAAAAGGTACATCCGGTCACAAATATTGTATGTAGGAAGATGAGCTCTTTAAGTGGGTGATGCATTATATATTTAATAGACTATGTTATGATCATCATTTTTTAAATTTTTTTATTATTATTATTATTATTACTGGACAGACAGAATCACTGATACATCCAGGGGACCAGCCCAGAGTAAGTTACAAAAATCAATAGTTACAGCAATAATTATCGATCATGTATTTTAACTAAAAACTGTTCAACAGTGGGAGATTCGATTGTTTCATCATCTACCATTCAAGATGTACTTTAGATGCTCTTCATTTAGATTCATGCTTGCAATGCTAGTGGATCCAGAATCATGTGGTAAGAGTCACTTGTGCCTTTCGTAAGTATGATTGTGTCAATGACATTGCCATCATCTTAAGTGGTTACCACTGTAATTTCCACTTCGTTATCTATAAAGAAAGTAACTGCACAATGCCTCTTGAGAGAAGTATAGCATGATCAGTAATTAGGGATCTCTTGGTGGATGTGGATTTTAAAGACTTCATTATCTCCCAAAGATCAAAGGATTTTATGCATACAATTGTCTAAAATATGATCATAATTGTGTATACTGCCAATAAGTAATCTTGTGTTGCATCTCTCATGCATAAGTTGTTATCAGTAGGAAGTTTTAATTTTGAGTGTTATGCCACGCATAGCATGGTGTACAATTAGGCCTGCGTCAAATATGTCAGCATAATAAAAAGCATAATAGCCTGGAGTGCTGTGCCAGCATAATGCTAGCATATTATAATCTATTAGGTGGATATTAAAACTATGGAGCTTAATTCCATGAAAATAGATCGATACTCCCTAATAGAGTAGTCAGTGGAAACTCAATAGATTGTACATAGATCAATACTCTCTAATAGAACAGTCACGTTGTAGTGAAATACTCTAATAGAGCATCCACTGATTAGAATGTTCCAAGGTAATTGTAAGAAATGTTGCTAACCCAGGAGCATAATGCAAGCATAATAGGAACACTAAAGAGCACAATAGGTGAAACTTATGGGAAATTCCTGAAAGCATTTGGGCCAAATTTTGAGCATATTTGACTTAGGCCTATATATGTACAATAACCTGCAGCAAAGTAAGGAGAAACTCAGCATTTAACAGATGACTGACATTTACATTAGCAATGCTAGCATCACAGCTAATTTAGCAAGTGTTAGTTACCTGAAAACTGCTTGAAGAAAAGGGTAACATTAAATTGTTTACAGAAACTGAGTCATCAACATGTGTAGATGAAACCTTATAAAATGACCTAGAATCTACAAAAGTGATGTCATATGACAGGTCAAAAGATAGGATAAAAGGACCTTTTTAACAGGAATTCAGTCTGTCTATAGCCAGTGAATAGAGGATAGGACTCAGGCTGAAGATACAGTAGCTAGCAGAAGATTGGACTAAATTGACTATTTTTTTGTTACTTCTAATTACTGATATTGCTTTCAATAAAATCTAATCCAAAACAGCCAAGCTGTAAAAAAAGAGTGCGGCCCTGAGAAAGGCTATGGTGAAAAAAGATGTGAAATCCAAGGTGGCGGCCAAGAAATGGCTGTGATGGTAGGTTAATGGTACAAATTTTATTAACGACAATTCAGGTGAATTTTGTGCCAAGACCAAGCGGCACCAAATTCACCTGAATTGTTGTTATTAAAATTTTTACCATTAACCTACCATCACAGCCATTTCTTGGCCGCCACCTTGGATTTCACATCTTTTTTCACCATAGCCTTTCTCAGGGCCGCACTCTTTATTTACAGCTTGGCTGTTTTGGATTAGATTTCACTTCTTTTTGTATATGTATACCCCAAAACCGGCCTATGGCCGGCTTTAGGGCTTTTTAACCTGTCATTTTTTCTTTACTACAGGAAGAAGAAAAGATGAAGCGGGGTGATTTCTTTGTAGCTGACCTCTCTGCAAGGTGATCCTTCTAGCTGATCTCTCTACTGGATGACTTGTTTGTAGCTGAACTCTCTACAGGGTGATTTGTTTGTAGCTGAACTCTCTACAAGGTAATTTCTTCTAGCTGATCTTTCTACAGGGTGATTTGTTTGTAGCTGAATTCTCTACAGGGCGATTTGTTTGCAGCTAAACTGCTGAACTCTCTAAAATGTAACTTCTTCTAGCTGAACTCTCTACGGGTGGCTTGTTTCTAGCTGAACTCTCTACAGGGTGATTTGTTTCTAGCTGAACTCTCTACAATGTAACTTCTTCTAGCTGATCTTTCTACAGGGTGATTTGTTTGTAGCTGAATTCTCTACAGGGCAATTTGTTTGCAGCTGAACTCTCTACATGGTAGTTTCTTTGTAGCTGAACTCTCTACAATGTGACTTCTTCTAGCTGAACTCTTTACAGGGTGACTTGTTTCTAGCTGAACTCTCTACAGGGTGATTTGTTTGTAACTGAATTCTCTACAAGGTAACTTCTTCTAGCTGATCTTTCTACAGGGTGATTTGTTTGTCTCTACAGGGCAATTTGTTTGCAGCTGAACTCTCTACATTGTAGTTTCTTTGTAGCTGAACTCTCTACAATGTAACTTCTTCTAGCTGAACTCTCTACAGGGTAACTTGTTTCTAGCTGAACTCTCTACAGGGTGATTTGTTTCTAGCTGAACTCTCTACAATGTAACTTCTTCTAGCTGATCTTTCTACAGGGTGATTTGTTTGTAGCTGAATTCTCTACAGGGCAATTTGTTTGCAGCTGAACTCTCTACATGGTAGTTTCTTTGTAGCTGAACTCTCTACAATGTGACTTCTTCTAGCTGAACTCTCTACATGGTGACTTGTTTCTAGCTGATCTCTCTACAGTGTAACTTGTTTCTAGCTGAACTCTCTACAGGTTGATTTGTTTGTAGCTGAATTCTCTACAAGGTAACTTCTTCTAGCTGATCTTTCTACAGGGTGAATTGTTTGTAGCTGAATTCTCTACAGGGCGATTTGTTTGCAGCTGAACTCTCTACATGGTAATTTCTTTGTAGCTGAACTCTCTACAATGTAACTTCTTCTAGCTGAACTCTCTACAGGGTGACTTGTTTCTAGCTGATCTCTGTACAGGGTGACTTGTTCCTAGCTGAACTCTCTACAAGGTAACTTCTTCTAGCTAATCTTTCTACAGGGTGATTTGTTTGTCTCTACAGGGCAATTTGTTTGCAGCTGAACTCTCTACATTGTAGTTTCTTTGTAGCTGAACTCTCTACAATGTAACTTCTTCTAGATGAACTCTCCAGAGGGTAACTTGTTTCTAGCTGAACTCTCTACAGGGTGATTTGTTTCTAGCTGAACTCTCTACAATGTAACTTCTTCTAGCTGATCTTTCTACAGGGTGATTTGTTTGTAGCTGAATTCTCTACAGGGCAATTTGTTTGCAGCTGAACTCTCTACATGGTAGTTTCTTTGTAGCTGAACTCTCTACAATGTGACTTCTTCTAGCTGAACTCTCTACATGGTGACTTGTTTCTAGCTGATCTCTCTACAGTGTAACTTGTTTCTAGCTGAACTCTCTACAGGTTGATTTGTTTGTAGCTGAATTCTCTACAAGGTAACTTCTTCTAGCTGATCTTTCTACAGGGTGATTTGTTTGTCTCTACAGGGAAATTTGTTTGCAGTTGAACTCTCTACATGGTAGTTTCTTTGTAGCTGAACTCTCTACAATGTAACTTCTTCTAGCTGAACTCTTTACAGGGTGACTTGTTTCTAGCTGAACTCTCTACAGGGTGATTTGTTTCTAGCTGAACTCTCTACAAGGTAACGTCTTCTAGCTGATCTTTCTACAAGGTGATTTGTCTGTAGCTGAAGTCTCTACAGGGCAATTTGTTTGCTGCTGAACTCTCTACATGGTAGTTTCTTTGTAGCTGAACTCTCTACAATGTAACTTCTTCTAGCTGAACTCTCTACAGGGTGACTTGTTTCTAGCTGAACTCTCTACAGGGTGATTTGTTTCTAGCTGAACTCTCTACAATGTAACTTCTTCTAGCTGATCTTTCTACAGGGTGATTTGTTTGTAGCTGAATTCTCTACAGGGCAATTTGTTTGCAGCTGAACTCTCTACATGGTAGTTTCTTTGTAGCTGAACTCTCTACAATGTGACTTCTTCTAGCTGAACTCTCTACATGGTGACTTGTTTCTAGCTGATCTCTCTACAGTGTAACTTGTTTCTAGCTGAACTCTCTACAGGTTGATTTGTTTGTAGCTGAATTCTCTACAAGGTAACTTCTTCTAACTGATCTTTCTACAGGGTGATTTGTTTGTCTCTACAGGGAAATTTGTTTGCTGTTGAACTCTCTACATGGTAGTTTCTTTGAAACTGAACTCTCTACAATGTAACTTCTTCTAGCTGAACTCTCTACAGGGTGACTTGTTTCTAGCTGAACTCTCTACAGGGTGATTTGTTTGTAGCTGAACTCTCTACAAGGTAACTTCTTCTAGCTGATCTTTCTACAGGGTGATTTGTTTGTCTCTACAGGGCAATTTGTTTGCAGCTGAACTCTCTACATTGTAGTTTCTTTGTAGCTGAACTCTCTATAATGTAACTTCTTCTAGCTGAACTCTCTAGAGGGTAACTTGTTTCTAGCTGAACTCTCTACAGGGTGATTTGTTTCTAGCTGAACTCTCTACAATGTAACTTCTTCTAGCTGATCTTTCTACAGGGTGATTTGTTTGTAGCTGAATTCTCTACAGGGCAATTTGTTTGCTGCTGAACTCTCTACATGGTAGTTTCTTTGTAGCTGAACTCTCTACAATGTGACATCTTCTAGCTGAACTCTCTACATGGTGACTTGTTTCTAGCTGATCTCTCTACAGTGTAACTTGTTTCTAGCTGAACTCTCTACAGGTTGATTTGTTTGTAGCTGAATTCTCTACAAGGTAACTTCTTCTAGCTGATCTTTCTACAGGGTGATTTGTTTGTCTCTACAGGGAAATTTGTTTGCAGTTCCACTCTCTACATGGTAGTTTCTTTGTAGCTGAACTCTCTACAATGTAACTTCTTCTAGCTGAACTCTTTACAGGGTGACTTGTTTCTAGCTGAACTCTCTACAGGGTGATTTGTTTGTAGCTGAACTCTCTACAAGGTAACTTCTTCTAGTTGATCTTTCTACAGGGTGATTTGTTTGTCTCTACAGGGAAATTTGTTTACAGCTGAACTCTCTACATGGTAGTTTCTTTGTAGCTGAACTCTCTACAATGTAACTTCTTCTAGCTGAACTCTCTACAGGGTGACTTGTTTCTAGCTGAACTCTCTACAGGGTGATTTGTTTGTAGCTGAACTCTCTACAAGGTAACTTCTTCTAGCTGATCTTTCTACAAGGTGATTTGTCTGTAGCTGAAGTCTCTACAGGGCAATTTGTTTGCTGCTGAACTCTCTACATGGTAGTTTCTTTGTAGCTGAACTCTCTACAATGTAACTTCTTCTAGCTGAACTCTCTACAGGGTGACTTGTTTCTAGCTGAACTCTCTACAGGGTGATTTGTTTCTAGCTGAACTCTCTACAAGGTAACTTCTTCTAGCTGATCTTTCTATAGGGTGATTTGTTTGTAGCTGAATTCTCTACAGGGCGATTTGTTTGCAGCTGAACTCTCTACATGGTAGTTTCTTTGTAGCTGAACTCTCTACAATGTAACTTCTTCTAGCTGAACTCTCTACAGGGTGACTTGTTTCTAGCTGATCTCTGTACAGGGTGACTTGTTCCTAGCTGAACTCTCTACAGGTGATTTGTTTGCATCTGAACTCTCTTACATGGTGGTTTCTTTGTAGCTGAACTCTCTACAAAGTGACTTCTTCTAGCTGATCTATCTACAGGATGACTTGTTTCTAACTGAACTCTCTACAGTGTTATCTGTTCATAGCGGAACTTTCTACTGGGTGATTTGTTTGCAGCTAAACTCTTTGCATGATTGTTTCTTTGTAACTGAACTCTCTACAAGGTAACTTCTTCTAGCTGATCTCTCTACAGGATGACTTGTTTCTAACTGAACTCTCTACAGTGTGATCTGTTCATAGCAGAACTTTCTACTGGGTGATTTGTTTGCAGCTAAACTCTTTGCATGATTGTTTCTTTGTAACTGAACTCTCTACAATGTGACTTCTTCTAGCTGATCTCTCTACAGGATGACTTGTTTCTAACTGAACTCTCTATAGTGTGATCTGTTCATAGCGGAACTTTCTACTGAGTGATTTGTTTGCAGCTAAACTCTTTGCATGATTGTTTCTTTGTAACTGAACTCTCTACAAGGTAACTTCTTCTAGCTGATCTCTCTACAGGGCAATTTGTTTGTAGCTGAATTCTCTACAGGGTGATTTATTTGAGCTGAACTCTCTACATGATGGCTTCTTTGTAGCTGAACTCTCTATTAGGTACCTTCTTCTAGCTGATCTGACTACAGGGTGACTTGTTTGTAGCTGAATTCCCTACAGAATAACTTGCAATGTAATATAACTATGTAAATTATACATGCAGCTGAATGCTTTATTAGGGTGACTGTTCTATTAGAGTATCTCGATCTCGCATTTGCTGCACGTAGTTGCCTTTCGAATCATAACTCAGTGATTTGTAATGCGATTCTTCTGTACTACTGCAAGAACTTTCTATGATGATTATTCCAGCTACATACTGATTTTCAGCTCGTTGCTCTTAGCGGTTTGCCTGGTAGACACGAAAACTAATAGTTTTTTTATTCACAAAAATCGATCGCGTAATTTTGACACAGGTTGGGTTTTGTATCATATCTCCATGGTCTTTATCCCGATTCCTTGCAAACTACAAAAAGGCACTCCTACGATGGTTGCTCCATCTACATATCAATTTTCAACTGATTCCTCCAAGAGGTTTACCCTGTAGGCGTGACATACCTTCGACCTTATTTTACGCAAATAATCGGTCATAACTCCGTGAATGTTCATCGGATTCCTACCAAAGTTGGTACGGAGATCCGCCTTAATGAGCCCTTTAAGTGTGCCAAAGTTCAGCCCAATCCGAGCACGTATTCGTGTTTTATGGCGAATTTTGCGAGATGAAGAAGAAAAAAACGAAGAAATTAAAACGAAATTTTGTTCGCTCGTATCTCGAAAATGGCTGGACCGATTTTCTTCAAATTTGGTATGTAGACTCCCCTAACTGGGCGGCACGTCTCTAGCAAAGTTAGTTCCAATTGGATAAGGGATCACAGAGCTACATAGGTGTGAAAATTGCGTTTTCTTACTTCCTGTTAATATACTCACGGTGTGGCGCGCCGGCTTCTTGGGCCGCACGACACACTATCGTGTGTCTTGATATCAATATTCTTTATTTATTGAACAGGTCTTTAGAACAAGGAACTTTCTGGTAGCAGACGATGGTTAAGGATGAGTGAAGGTCAGGAAAAAGGTCAAGAAGAAGAAGCTTCTTTACTGCCAGAGAATGGCCTTTCTGATGGAGGATTTCAGACCACACAGCCTGAACAAACAGTAAGTGACTTAAAGAGGGAAAAGGCAACAGCAAAGACAGGGTTTACAAAGGTTAGAAGGTGTTTATTGACAGTGATTCAGAGAGAGGATACAGACAGTGTAGAAATAAAAGGTATTTGTGAGGAGTTAGATGTAGCTTTAGGATGTGTTATGAATGTTATGGAGAGGTTATATGATAGGTACAAGTTAGACAAAGATAGTAAGAGTGCAGACAAGTTTAGTGATGAAATAGAAAATATTGAAATAGAATATAGCAATGCGCAGAATCGAGCGCAGGAAGTCTTGGATTCACTAAGCACACCAAGGAGGTATGACAAGTTCCTAAATAGATTACAACAACAAAAAGAAGATAGACAACAGCCAAATAGAAAGGAACCTGGGCTACCTCAACAAGAAGCTCCTCCAGATCACCAGCCACCACAAGAGAGAAGCTGTCCTGAGTCAGTTTCCGTGAGTAATGCTAGTCAGAATAATTGTACAGACCCCGGGATTATTGGGTTAGATTTGTGGAAACAGCTAAAAAGAGTAACAATCCCAGTTTTTTCAGGTGACAAAAAGACTTATCAAAATTGGAAAGCTGCATTTACAGCTTGTGTGGACAATGCTCCTGCTACACCAGAGTACAAACTGCTACAGTTGAGGCAGTGTCTGGCAGGGGAGGCACTAAAGGCCATTGATAGTTTGGGACATTCGGCAACAGCATACCACACTGCTAAGGAGAGGCTAGAAAGAAAATTTGGAGGACAGCGTCGCCAAATAGCTTTGTATTTGGAAGAAGTGGATAACTTCAGGCCTATTAATCCAGGCAGTCACAGAGATATAGAAAAGTTTGCAGATTTATTAGATGTTACCATTGTTAACCTAAAGGAAGCCAATCGCTTTGAAGAACTTAATGATGGCCTGTTATATTTGAAATTACAGAAGAAGCTACCCACAACAATGTTATCAGGTTATCATAGGTGGATATTTGAAAACCACAAATGAGAGTCAGTTGAAAGTTTGAGAGAGTGGGTTATCCAGGAAGTAGAGTTTCAAACAAAAGCCCTGGAAGCAGTCCATGGATTTTCCACAGTTAAATCAGGAAGGTATGAAGTTAAGAAATTTAAGAAAGATGTACCGTATAGTTTCTTTGGTAAATCCAATGTCAAGCAGGTTACTAGTGAAGACAGACAGAGTTCAAGAGTCTGTAGGGTGTGCAGTAAACCCCATGGAGCATGGGCATGTCCTGACTTTAAACAGATGGATTTACAGAACAGGTGGGACTGTGCTAAACAGTGTAAATTGTGCTTCCGTTGTTTAGGCGATGGTCACTTGGGACAGTATTGTAACCGAACAAGAATATGTGGAATTGACAACTGCAAAGAAGTTCATCATAGATTACTACACAAAGATCGAGGTCCTCGTTCCAGTAGTCAAAATAAAGGAATGGTACATGGGAAAGAAGAACTACAGTTACTGAGTAAACATGATGTGGCCAGTGAGAAGACGATTTGTGCTCCAAATGAGGGGGAGTCAAAAGCTACTAGTGACCCAAGTCAAAACGAATCATACACCACAATTACAACAAACCCAGGTACCATTGCTCTGAGGACAATTCCAGCGTATTTGAGAAATGGTAATAGAAAGATTAAGGTGAACGCATTATTGGATGATGCTAGTACAAAAACTTACATCAACTCAGATGTTGCAGCAGAACTTGGTCTACAAGGACCAAGTTTACTTACAAAAGGTTAATGTTAGCGTATTAAATGGTCATGTTGAAGCTTTTGAAACATCTCCTGTGGAATGTACTATTGAAAGTTTGGATGGAAGAGCTGCTGTGACAATTACTGCCCTTACAGCAGACAGAGTTACTGGGGAGTTGAAGGCCATTGATTGGAAATCATGTGCTGCAAAATGGGCTCATTTACAACATTTGGAATTTCCTAAACTAGGATCACGACCAACAGTGGATGTGTTGATTGGCCTTGATTGTGCAGACCTCCATTTTTCATTCAAAGATATTCGTGGAGCACCTGGCCAGCCAGTGGCACGTCTTACCCCATTAGGTTGGACATGTATCGGTGCCATGGATGACAATAAACAAACAAAACTGAGTAATAACTTTGCTTGTACCTTCTTTTCTGTAGGTCAGACAGATACTAAAAAGGTAAATTTGATGTTACAAAAGTTTTGGGAAGTTGATACTAGTGGGACAGAAGAATTTTCAATATTGAAAGCTGAGGATAATCTGGTTTTAAATATGACAGAAACATCTATAGCCTACAATAATGGTTGTTATAGAGTCGCTATTCCTTGGAAGGAAGAATTTATTAACTTACCAAACAATTAAGAGATGGCAGAGAAGAGACTATACAACCTGGAGAGACGATTGTTTAGAGAACCAGAAATTGCTGAAGAATACAAGAAGATAATTGGTAAACATCTTGAAAAGGGATATGTGACAAAGGTACCTTTAATGGAGGATAACCAAGTGGTGAGATGGTACTTACCTCACTTTCCTGTTGTGAAGAAGGATCGATCAACCACAAAGGTACGAATAGTATTTGATGCTTCAGCTAAGTACAATAATGTTGCCCTAAATGATGTTATACACCAAGGTCCCAAATTACAGAATGACTTGTTTAATGTTTTACTCCGGTTCAGAAGGTATCCCATTGCTTTGGCTTGCGACATCGCAGAAATGTATTTAAGAGTAGAATTGTATCCTAAGGATAGGCCATATCATAAATTTTTATGGAGAGACATGGATGTTAAGAAGAAACCAACTGAATACCAATTTAATCGCTTAGTGTTTGGGATAAACTCATCACCTTTTTTAGCCCAACTTGTCTCTCAGCATCATGCAAGGATTTATGAAAAACAGTATCCTAGAGCGGCAGAAGTTATATTAAAATCAACATACATGGATGATAGTATGGACTCAGTAAGTAGTGAAACAGAAGGGATTGAGCTTTATAAGGAATTGTCTGAATTGTGGGATAAGGCAGGCATGCACACTCACAAATGGTTATCAAATTCTCCGAAGGTGTTGGAAAGTATTTCTACACAGTGCAGAGCATCTGAAATGAATTTGGACAGTGATAAATCTTTACCAGTAAAAACTTTGGGTGTTTTGTGGCTAGCTAATGATGATGTGTTTACTTTTAAGTCACAGGTCAATGACAAGGTAATTATACCAACTAAAAGAAGTTTTCTAAAGTTAATAGCGACCCTGTTTGATCCCCTTGGATTTTTGTCTCCATATATTATCAGAGCCAAGATTTTGATGCAGGAAATTTGGATTTGTGGTTTAGATTGGGACGACACCCTACCTGATGAGTTGTCATCCAAGGTGATATCGTGGTTTAGTGAGTTAACTATGTTGACTAAGATCAAGGTTCCTAGAAGCTTTCAGTTAAGTAGAAATGTTGTATCTGTTTCATTACATGTGTTTGTTGATGCATCTCAGGATGCTTATGGAGCATGAAATCAGAATACAGTGATGGAAAGGTATCAGTCTCATTTTTAACATCTAAAACCGGAGTAGCTCCTTTACAGTCAGCAAGCATTCCCCGTTTAGAATTAATGGGGGCAGTGACAGGGAAGAGATTGGCTTTATCTGTGGCAGAAGCATTGAATATTGACAAACAGTTTATAACGTTCTGGACAGACAGTACCAGTGTGTTGTGGTGGATAAAAGGGCACAGCCGACAATTTAAGCCATTTGTAGCAAACAGGATTGGAGAAATTCAAGCATCTGTTAGTCCGGATAAGTGGAGATATGTACCCACGAA
This sequence comes from Dysidea avara, assembly GCF_963678975.1. Lineage (NCBI taxonomy): Eukaryota > Metazoa > Porifera > Demospongiae > Dictyoceratida > Dysideidae > Dysidea > Dysidea avara. The sequence continues at coordinate 61,549,508 of NC_089272.1, forward strand.
AGAAAATCCTGCTGACTATTTAACAAGAGGTACTACATTGGAAGAGATATCAGAGTTGAGAGCCTGGTGGGAAGGGCCAGCATTTTTGTCTGACAGTCAGAGCAATTGGCCGCAGCTTAACATGGTATTCAATTCAGATAATGATACGACAGAATTGAAGAGAAAATATGTTATACGTAAGAATCCAAGTACATGTATTGCTACGCATTTATCATCTACTGCTACACTATTGAATGATGGTGTGTGCACTGGGAGGCTACAGCCAAACAGATTCTCAAGTTGGAGAAGGCTGACTAGAGTTGTGTCTTGGATTTTGAGATTTATAAACAACTGTAAAAAAGAGAGTAAGTTAGATCAAGTAGAGTTAAGTGCAGAAGAGATGTCAGACGCTGAGCATTACATAATCAAAGAGATGCAAAGGAAAGTGTTTAAGGAAGAGTATTTGTCTTTGGCGAATCATAAACAATTTCCCACAAGCAGCAAGTTACTAGGACTCTGCCCAAAACTGGATAGTGAAGGTGTGATGAGGTCAGATGGACGATTGACATATGCAGAGTTCCTTCCATATGATATAAGGTATCCCATAATTCTGCCTCGCAAGAATTGGGTAACGAAGCTCATAGTCAAGCACCATCATGAACTAGGGAATCATTGTGCTGGTACAAATCAAACTTTATCTTTATTGTCCACTAGATTTTGGATCATTTCTGCACGAGAAGAAATTATAGAGTGGGAAAGAGAGTGTGCCATTTGTAAAAGGAGAAAAGCTAAGGTAGCTCAACAGATTATGGCACCGTTACCACAAAACAGACTTACTACATCGTTACGAGCCTTTACCAAGACAGCTGTTGATTTTGGGGGACCATTCATGACAATGCAAGGAAGAGGAAGGCCACGACAAAAGAGGTATTTGTGTTTGTTTACTTGTTTGGCTTCCAGAGCCATACATTTAGAAATGGCATATGGTTTAGATGTGGACTCTTTTGTGAATGCTTTAAGCAGAATGATTAATAGAAGAGGTATCCCAGAGGAAATGCTGTCGGATAATGGAACAAATTTTGTGGCAGCTAATAAGGAATTGTGTGAGTTGTACAAGGATCCAAAAACTAAAACAGCTGTAGCTGATAAGGGAATTAAGTGGACATTTAATCCACCTTACGCTCCACATTTTGGAGGTGTCTTTGAAATTATGATAAAATCAGCAAAGAGAGCCATCACAGCAATTTTGAAAAATGCTGAGGTAAATGATGAAGAGCTGATGACAGCATTTTGTGGAGCAGAAGCACTAATCAATTCACGACCACTGACCTATCAGTCAGCCAGTGTTAAGGACAACATTCCCCTCACGCCAAACCATTTCTTACATGGCCAAGTTGGAGGGCAATTTGCTCCAGAGGTAATCGATGAAGTGGGATTTAATCCTAAGAAACGTTGGCGGCGGATACAAGAATTAGTGAGACATTTTTGGAATAGGTGGCTCCAAGAGTGGATACCCAGCTTAAGTCCTAGACAGAAGTGGTTCAGGTTAAAAGCAGATGTCAAGCCTGGAGATACAACGTTGCTAGTGTCCTCAGATACCCCTCGTGGTCAGTGGCCTCTTGGAAGAGTATTGGAAGTGTATCGTAGTAAAGACCAACATGTTCGATCACTCAAGCTACAGGTTGGGGACAAACAGTACATAAGGCCTATTGTAAAGGTCTGCCCACTAGAGCTGGATTAAGAATATTTACATATACGTAAGTACTAAAGTGACCAAAATTATGGAACATTAATCGATAAATTCAGTATGTGTCAATTAACTTTAAAGTTGTAATTTAACCTAAAAACTTGTCATGTGGATCATGACAATGAGGGGGAGGATGAAGCCCCTACCAATGCATTTAATATCACTGACTATGTTAAAGTCACTTCAGGAAACACACGATTAGGATCTAGCTATAAACTGCAACACGTAAGAAATACCAATGTTTCCAGCAGCAACTTCTATTTCAGCAGACTCCCTCATATATATATGTGGACCTTCAGCATACACTAGATTTTAAGGACTACTAGTGATTATACTGTACATATCTTGTTGTATGTATGTTGTAAAGCAAATAATAAATAGCTAAATAAATAAATAAAACGAGACTAACGATATTCAAATGTTCAGTGTCAGGGGCGGTGGAGCAGGCCAAAGAGTGAAGGGGCCAGGCCAGCTGTAAGTTGAAGACCAAAAAAAAAAAAAAAAAAAGGGTCACAGCCTGCTGACAATGGCTGCTCTCCACCAATTATATCTCCTTGTTTATAACTACACATACGTAGCTAAGTAGTTTGCTACACTGCTTCTCTGAATACTGTGACTGCTCTATTAGAGTATCCAGATTCCTGACTGTTCTATTAGAGTATCTCGATCTTTTCTTGCAGTGTCCCCAAAAAAAGTGGGGGGGCAATGCTCCCCCGTCTCTACCGCCTATGTTCAATGTCATGACTGAGGTAGCTAATGACTAGTCTGGCGCCGCCCGCCCCTTCGCATAAAGTAAGGGTCTGGTGAATTAAATTCCTCCAGAACAACTCGGTGATACTAAGCAAACCAGACCCTGTCAAGTCAGTACAACCTGTGGTGGTATGATGTCGTCCTGCTCTCCTGGTAAAGCTGTATTGGACATCGTATGTGGTTCGTTAAGCGCTAGTTTGTGTGTGAAAGATTTGTACAATGGTTCTAGCCGCTGTGTGCTTCTCGGTTCTGTGGTGCTGACGCCTTGTGAATTCGAGCGTCGCGCTGGAAGAGGGAATACCAAGAATTGGAAGAAATCTCTTCGCTATTGTGGGAGACCATTAGGAGAATTTTTGGAGTCGTATACTAGTTCGGAAGGAAGAAAATGTTTTAAGTTTGTTTCGTCACTTTTTGATTCTTCAACAGCCAAGACATCCGGGGTAACAGATTTGTCCGCGTCATCTGTTTTACAGCCTAGTGTTGCTTTAGCTAGTCTTAGTACATCGTCTTGCTTAGTGGATACTGGCAAGGTTTTGACTCCTGTGGTTGCTTGTACCATAGATCCTTTATATCCTTGTACTGAGTCAGTTGCCAGTTTCTGTCAGCAATGTTTCAATTAACACTTCACCAGTGCCAGTCAACAAGTCCTTAGTTAGTGCTCCACCATCTTTAGTCAGCAAATCCTCAATTGTTATTTCACCATCTACACAGGGGCGTAGGCAGGATTTCCAAAAGGGGGGTTCTTTTCGAAAAAAACTTTAGAATGCCACCTGAGGTAGCACTTTTACGCTTCATTTATTTCGTAGGTGTGCACATGTAAACACGTGTACACGTGTAAACATGTGTATTCTTATAAATTCATTCGCAATAGCGAGTAGAGGTACTTGAATTCCTCTGCCTGAAGACCTGTAGCTACCCATTTCAGTGGATTTGTGTAAGTTAATTCAGTTCTAGTTAACCAGTATCACGATTTAAAAAACTTAACTCTGAAAAGGGGGTTCGTCCGAACCCTTTGAACCCCCCCTGGCTACGCCCCTGCTACAGTCAGCAAGTCCTCAGTTAGTACTTCACCATCTACCGTCAGCAAGTCCTCAGTTAATACTTCACCATCCACAGTCAGCAAGTCCTCAGTTAATACTTCACCATCTACAGTCAGCAAGTCCTCAGTTAGTACTTCACCATCTACAGTCAGCAAGTCCTCAGTTAATACTTCACCATCTATAGTCAGCAAGTCCTCAGTTAATACTTCATCATCTTCAGTTAGTGAGTCATCAGTTGATAACTTAGTCAGCAAATCCTCAGTTAATACTTCATCATCTCCAGTTACTACAGCCGTTGCAGCTGATGATCCAGATCTTTTGTTATCTTCCCTTGAAGCCGCCCCAGTCACACCCCGTCACCTGTTTCAGATCTAAATGACTGTCCTTTGTGCAATAAGCATTTCTCCTCCTGTTCACATCTCTGGCAGCACATTAATTCTGTTCATATTTCAAGGTCTACCTTTCCACCTGCTGACTTTTTTGACTCTTGTAATCATTTGATTTGCTCACAACCTTCCTGCCATTGGGCTTCTCACTTACGTTTTCGTAATTCTGGATGTAGACATCTTCTGAGTACAGGAAAACATTGTGGTGCACCACTTGTAAATGCTAATACTGTGTCAAGCATTCCCTTATCTCAGTTGTCCATCCCATGTGCCTCCACTCCCCCTTTCATTGATGAACCTTCCTCCACTTCATCTGATCCATTACAAATTGGTTTAAACTCTGTTGCATGTGGCTCTTTTCAAGGTTCTGTGGCTATGGAATCTGAGGTACTTACCTTTATGATGGACCATGTTATGGTTTGTCCTGTTAATACTATTGCCCATGTTCCTCGTAGTGTCCGCCCTCTTTTAGCCAGGGTCTTAAGTGTTGAACTTCGTAAAGCTTGCTCATCTGTTTGGGGTTTTGTTCGCTTGACTATGTTTGCAAAAGCTGTTCTACGCATTCCAGCTACTAATAGTCAACGTCGTCGCTTTGTCATGTCTTCTGTTTTACTCGACCGTTTACATATGTGACCGGATTTGCGAAAAGGTACCTTTTCCACACATTTTACATACTAGCAAACAAAATGATGTAACAGTTTACTTCTTCTACTGATTAACTTTCTCTTAGTATCAAATTGTAGCCAGATACTGTAGCGACACTCATGAAAAATATCAGGCAAATATATGCAACGATTAAAAAGTTATGAAGCTTCAAAGTTCAAAAAATGGGTCAAATTTTGTGTGTGAAAAAGGTACCTTTTCGCAAATCCGGTCACATATTTGGAATCAGTCTGGGGGCATTCATAGCCTTTGGAATTCTTTGCTAGATGATCTCAAAGTTTCTAAGCCTCATGGAGGGGTTTCTCATGGTTTGTATTGTAAGGCTCGTGCTTTGTTTTGGGCTAGGGAGGGAAGATATAGTAATGCTCTTCAGGCCCTTTAATCTCAGGGTGTTGCTGGTCATGATGATGATTCTGCATATGAAGATTTGCTCCATCATCACCCTTCTTCGCCATGTCCAGATGTAAGCGTGTTGCCTTCTAAGCCTGCATTGACAGTTGATGACTCAATGGTTTTGTCTTGCTTGCGAGCATTTCCAAAGGGCACCAGCCCTGGAGCTTCCAAACTCCGTGCTCAACATTTGTTGGATGTGATTGCTGGGTCCACTGCTCCTGCCGCTCGTGATTGTCTTCTTTCTCTAACCTGTCTGATGAACCATTTGCTTTCTGGAAAAGCTCCTTCTTGTCTTTCTCCTTGGTTGTGTGGAGCTCCTTTGACTGCTTTGCTAAAGAAAGGTGGAGGGGTCCGCCCAATTGCTGTGGGTGAAGTAATTAGGTGCCTAGCAAGTTGATTATGTTGTCTTGCTGTTCGTCCTTCTCTCCCTAGTGTTTTTATCCCCTACGGTCAAGTGGGGGTTGGAATTCCCTGGGGGGTTGGAGACTGCTATCCACGTTACTCGTCATTATATTTACCAACATGCTTCTGACTCTTCCTTAGCTCTGTTAAAAATAGACATGAAGAACGCTTTCAATGAACGTAGTCGTACTGCTTTTTTCGAACGAGTTGCTGAAGATTTCCCAGAGATTTCTGCTTGGGTTAAGTGGTGCTACTCACAACCTGCTGAGCTTCATTTTGGTTCTAGACGTATCATGGCCTCATCTGGTGTACAACAAGGTGATCCTTTGGGCCCTTTGCTTTTTTCTTTAGTTCTGTGTTACAGTTTATTGATTTTGTCAAGCTTCATGATTTAGTCAAATTACATCTGTGGTATTTAGATGATGGGACATTTATTGGTTCGAAATCTTCCTTACTGAAGCTTTTAGATTCTTTCTCAATTCATGGTCCCCGATTTGGTCTCCATTTAAATCTGTCCAAGTGTGGACTATTCTGGCCTTCTGGAGACTCTTTCTCTGAATTTCCCACCAGTATCAACCGAGCTGGTGAAGGTTTGGAGCTTTTGGGATCTCCTATTTGGGGAACTGACAACTTTTTCGATCAGTTCTTGTTCTCTCGTTTAGCCAAGGTTACAGCTGCTCAAGACAGCATTGCAATTTTAGAAGACCCTCAAGTCGAGCTTCATTTACTACGCAGCTGCCTTGGAAGCTGCAAGGTCATTCATCTTTTGCGCACAGTGCCATTCTGTATATTGCACTCCTTTTTAGAACAGTTTGATTCTAATCTTAAATCTTGCCTAAGTTGCATAATACAATGTAGTCTTCCTAATGATTCTTGGTGCCAAGCCACTTTACCATTTCGCTTGGGGGGTCTGGGCTTGCGCTCATCCTTTTCTTCCGCTGCTGCGGCCTTTTTGGGTTCATGTAATAGTGTTCGTCTCCTGGCTTCTCATCTTCTATCCCAGGACTTTCATGATCTAGTGTTTCCAAATGAAGAACATGCTGTTGCTACCTTTGAAAGGTTTATATCTGATATCTTTATTCCCTCTGCTACCCAGCAGGACTTACAGGCTCTGTTAGATCAAAATCAATATGACCAACTATTTGCTTCTTTCAACATCCGAAACTGTGCTCGACTTACTGCTCTCTCTCACTCATCTGGTACTAGCAGTGGATGGCTCAAAGCTATTCCTCAAGTCTCCCTTGCTCTGGCTATTCCTGGTCCTGAGTTTGTTGTTGGCCTTCGTTTGTGGCTCGGAATCCCTCTATTTCCACTTTCCCCATTATGTGTGTGTCTTACTTCCATTGACCAATTTGGTGACTATCTTCTAGAATGTTCTCATGGTCCTATGAGAATTCGTCGCCATGATGCTCTAGTTGACATGCTTTGTCCCAGAGTCACTCAGGAGTTTTGAAGGAACAACGTGTTTCTTATGAAGATAATTCTCGCCCAGGTGATGTGTACCACCCTGACTTTCAGCATGGTCGTCCAGCTTATTTTGATGTGTCTGTTCATAGCACTACCCAGCCTTCTCACATTTCTTTTTCTTCTTCTTGTGCTGGGGTAGCTGCTGCAGCAGGTGAGTTAGCCAAGGACCAGAGACATCAAGATGCTGTAGAGGAGGCAGGGTGTGACTTTGTCCCACTTGTTGTAGAAACTTTTGGTTTTTGGTCACCATTTGCGCTTCAGACCCTTCGTACCATCGCTGAACGCACCACAGCCAGAAGTGTTGCATCAACCAAACAGGCTCGTAAACATTTGTTACAACAACTTTCAGTTTCTTTATGGACGAACAATGCCCGTATGATTTTACGGTACTGGGCTTTGCAGTGTGAGGACTCTGATTTTCCTTTCCCCAAACCCCCGTTGTAATTAATTGTGCTTGTAGTTTAGTTGTAGAGTAATTTGTATTGTAACTGTAAAAAAATAAATAAAAAAATTAGTGCATGCCAATGACGTTCATACAGAAATCGCCTTGGCAACATAATGCTTTTGTTCGAATTGAAGTGCAATCATCTGACGTAACAAGCACTACGTGCGCTGTCTAATTGAATTCCTTTTGAAATGATTAGGTATTTGTATTTCTCCTGACCCTTACTTTTTGCGAAGGGGCGGGCGGCGCCAGACTAGCTAATGACATGCATTGCTTTGGGGAGAATAACTGACCATTACATGTACAATATAATTACAAAGGGTCAGGAGTCTAGTCTCAGGGTCAGTACAGTAGCTACTAACGTTTTTTACCATCCCATCATTCATATCCTAGTATAGAGCGGTTGCACAAATAATTACATTAGACGCGCTTTAAAAAACGTGTGGCAAGAATACATTGCCACAATGCATGAAAATTACGTATTCGATTCTACTGCCACAACGCAAGTACGGATGGCTTAGATACTACAGTGTTACATTCACCCATTATAAGGTATTAATATACTAGAAGGATGAGAGCGTACTGAGCTGGTCTGGTTTCTGACATTACGATAAAATTCCGCTTTTTGCTAGTACGCTCACGAAGCCAGATGCCTATTCACGTTTACCAATGTATTAAAAGAGTTTTTCTGAAACAATTATGAAGAAAGAAAGCAGTTTAGCCTCGCCATTCCAACTTACGGGTGGACCTGTTTCGAAATGCGTGGGCGAATATACACTATTTTCGCCATGTAGCCACAAAGCAGACCGGCTTTGCTCTCACTACTCTAGTATGTTAGTACCTGGTAACAGATGATTATCAACACCGACATAGTTTGGCTGTTAGGCACTCTACAATAACAGGAAAATGAAACACGCAATTTTTCCAGCACCTGGCTGTACAAATGCCACACGTTTCAGTTGAACGCCGCACCTGTGACGTCACATGCAACCGCTCTATACGCGTAGTCAGTGTCGCTATGGTTACCAAAGGTGTATATAATTATAGCTACTTGACTATATGATATACGAAGTGACTAGAGAGCCGGTACCGGCGCTCAAAGTAAATTCCTTAAAGAGCCGGTAGCCAGCGCCTGCGCGCAAAGGGTATGACTGCATACTAGCTATCTACTATATACCTTACTAGCTGTAGTACCTGCCCTATCGTGCAGGGCAGTATGTACAATGACATGGAAATTAAATGAAATTACAGTTGGTAATATACTATTATAGATACTTTATAAAAGACTAAGGAAACAATGTGGTGTAAGGATTGCATGAATGCAATAATTGTGGAGAAGTGCACTCTTATTGGAATATTTTGTGACTTAAGTTGCTCAAATTCTACCATCAACCAAACATACCATGAATTACTGTAATCTGCACTACAACGATTCTGTTATGACAAAATGTAACGGCTTTATAAAACATAACAGCATGGGCACAGAGTGGGGGCTAGCAAGAAATAATAATAAATGAAAACAAAAAATTTTGAGTCATCCAGCCCATGGAAAAAACCTGCCATGGAAAAAACAGCTCATGGAAAAAACCTGCCAGCCTTTTCTTTTGTTTTGCTGCACAGGAAAAACCGAAAAATGCTCCACTCTGCTTTGTATGCATGTGTAGAAAGAGTTCAAATCATTGCTGCAAAGTCTATAAATAGCTCCCATTTTCACAACGTGCCCCACGTTGTGAAGAACAGTCTGCCACGGGACCGTGTCATTTCACTATGTAGCTGCAGTCATCCCTCCTTCGAGCAAACAATCCAGGATATGCATAAAGACAAAAGAATAGAAAAGATAAATAGTTTCACACATACATAAATATACAAAGCAACCATCTGATACATTTTTTACCATAATACCTTCCTTACCACCATCCACAGGTGCTGATCCACAATATCACAAAGCAGCGGTAGCAGCAGACAAACCTAACTAAAGTGCATGTGTTTGCCTATCTAAAAACCTCACTATAGACTACATTACGTGTTTTGCAATCCCCTCTAACTAAAAGTGTCAATCTATCTGCTGAACCTACCCTAGATAGTGCCACATAAAGCATGCCGTGTGTGAAGCTTTCGTCCGTCAAATCTAATCCTACAGCCTTAAAAGTTTGGCCCTGGCTTTTGTTAATGGTCATGGCAAAGCAAAGTGCAATTGGAAATTGAAGCCGTCTAAATTCAAAAGGCAAAACCGAGTTACTCGGAATGAGAAGAATGCGTGGTATTATAATATCGTGTCCTGCATATCTACCATGAGAAATCTTGGCCTCTACTGTGTTAGCCGACAGTTTAGTAACTACACACCTAGTGCCATTAGTAACCCTTGGAGGATCTAGAGAGCGTAAAATAATAATAGGAGCGCCTACTTTAAGTAAGAGAAGATGCTGAGGTAGTCCAGATACCTCTAAAGAGTTCAAGAATTCTGTTGGAAAGTGAACAGCCTGAGATTCATCAGGTATGGTGTCCAAGGACCTGTAGTCACAGCAGTCACCAGGTAACTGCTCCACCAGAGTCATGTTGATGGAATGAGTGGTGTTGTTAAGAGGAGCAAGAATGCAGCGTTCAGATACTGTAAAGGATCATACCCCCTATGAAGTTCAGAAATGCGCTGCAAAGACCCATCCCTATAGTGCAAAACTATGTCCCTATTATTTACATTATCATTAGGCATTAGCACTCCTACCTCGTCACACATCGGGCTATTGTACCTCCTAGCATGCTCTCCTACAGGCCGTTTGTTCTCATTAATCACTACCCTAATATTTGCTGGCTCATCATGCTGCTCAAATATTTCTTTAGCTACCTTAATAAGTTGAACATAGTGATTATCGTCATGCAAAAGCTCAGTAATACCCCTAACTATGTCAAGCCTTAACCCATCAACTATCCCACATCTTGTAGCTACTTCAGTTTGCTGGTTGTCGATAAAATAAATTTGGGAAAATTTAGGAGACTCACCTGTTGATGGAACTAAACTACCTATACGATGATAGACTTGACCCTGTACTCTAAAAGAAGGATTGAAGCCAGCCATAGTTATCTCGTTACAGCCAAAGCTTGTCATTTGAAATGCACTATTATACTTACGTATGCTAGCTAGAAAATGTTTACCTGCTGTGTTTGTACCTTCATACAGGTGTCTCAAGAATGACTGGGGCTGTGGAAATGCCTCTAACTGGACATTACCCTTCAAGCAACAAAGGGATTCGGTCTCCTGGGGAAATTTTAATGCGCCGCAGTGTGTGCATTCTACACTGAGTGTGCCTACATCTGTAGTGTTGAAGAAGTTGTGTGGCTGATAGTTAAGCCCCCTAAAGCTTGGGTGTGTGCTTGCACGTACCTGTTGTCTGCGTGCTGTGTTAGCCTGCTGCTCCAGAGCTCTGTAGAGTGGATCAGCTCGAGCTTGTTGATGGGAAGCTGTATCTTGTTGTTGCTCCTCCCTCCTTGTTACTAGGTCTTCACGCGCAAGTCGACGGGCAGCTGTTTCACGCTGCTGTTCTTCTTCTCTGGTGGCCGGGTCCGCACGCGCAAGTCGACGGGCAGCTGCATCGTGGATCCGTTCCTGTGATCTTCTTTCTTCGTCCTGGCGGGCCACACGATGGGCTTCTGCGTCACGTTGTCGTCGTCTCTGTTGTGAGTCCAGTTCACACCTAGCACTGGATGAGGTGGTAGCTCCAGTTGAAGCCTCCTGGCGGCGCAGTATTTGTCGTTCTGCTTCTTCCCGTCTCTTCTCTGGATCCAATCTTTGGTTCTGCTTGCGTCTCTTTGCTTGAAACGCACAAAAAGTAGACGATCGTTTTCGCTTAGGCGGCATGCTCGGGCATGCTTACACAGCACATCAAATGAATTTGAATTAGAAATATCACGTGTGTACAGTTGGCAAAAACACATGCAGTACAGTGCGAAAAAATGTGTACTGAAAAGGTGCCCAAAACGAAAAAAAAAAAATTAACACCAGCTGGACTCCAACCCACAACCTCGCGCACGTAAGACAGGCACCTAAACCATTAACCTATCTACTTCACCACATTGTTACAGCAATATTTTTGTCTTATAAAGACTTGTACAAATGGACTGAGATAGGTGTTTACTTGCGGTTTGCATGCGGTTTATAGAAAGAATTCAAGCGAATTTTAGTCTACACACCTGCCTTCAACGGCCCCTAGACGACTAACGATAGCTCGCATAAACTTTTCGAAAGCGTCATTGTTGAGCTCAATAATCAGCGCTTCCGTGACGCCAAAGACGCTTCCAAACGCGCAGCGGTTAGAGAGTACAATGCGTGACATCAAATGGAATGCAGACAGACAGACGGCTTTTCACTCTTATAATATAGATTAGAAGGCAGCTATGTCGATTGACTCGGAATGAGCAATACACTACTACTCTGAGAACAGTTGCTACTAGCGAGAAGCCGGTTTTATCACCAATTAATCAACATGGTTCCTGTTTCACCACTATAGGCAGCTAGGTGATTTAACATTTTAGCCTGCATACATGAAACCGGAAAGATCCAACTGGTTAGCAAATCTGTATGCAAGACAAATAATTGGTGCATTTCTTAAGCCTTCAAAAAAAAATTCGAAAAATTTCATCTCCCGGATTTTGCAAATTGCCTAATCCCTGAATAGGGAAGGCAGATATACAGTGTATATATATATATATGTATATAATTAAGTGTATTACCTGGAAATTAAGAATATTGACTCAAAGAATGTTTCATGCATGTGACTCTCACAACTTTTCATATTGCTGTGAATTCTCAGATTTTAGCACACAATGAACCATATACACATACACCGGTTCCTATAAACATACGTACAAAGTTATTACAGTCACTTAATTAATTTCAACGGTTGCATGATACAGCACTCTATATAATTATTGTATACTAAGTTTAATTCTTTATTCAGTTGCAGGGGAAGCATGGCACCCATGACAGTACCAGTATTTGCATCTGGGCTGCTTGGAGAGCCCTACGCACTCCATGTGGTACCACTGTAAGCAGTGCTCACAAATCAGCGATGGAGATTCTGAAATTTCATGGTAACAGCTCCCACATGTGTATACAGCATTTGCTTTTTTTCTGTCAAGAACATTCTTAACAAGAATCCAGGCATCAGCAGTAAAGTGTTTCCTAATTAAATGTATGTCAACGTTGTCATCAAGCACTGCATCAGGCACTTCCTTTGGCATCACTTCCACTTGATCTTCCTCGATCATGACTTAATTGTTGTTTTATTGCCCTTTCTGCAATTTCATGTTCCACAAACCATTTCAACATCACTACAGAAAAGTAAATGATACACTTTACAACCCTGCATACATATTGAGTAGCCCAATAGCTAGTTGATGTATGATATTAGCCTTATAGATGTGTGATATTATAGTTAATGATAGATCTAGAAGAAAGGACAGAGAATTGATAGTACCCCTCAGTCTGGCATATTGTTTGTTTACAGTCCAAATGGACTATCTTTAAATACTGTGTAGCTACATGCATAGGCATAGAAATAAAATTATGAGTGAAATTAAAGAACCTGTGTGAAGATAATTTGGAGAGTAAAGCAATAAACCAACTGACACCAATTATGTGCATACTTTAATCAATGACTAATGCTTAAAAGTATTAGATCCTAGCTATGGTGGGTATGTAAAAACTGGTATAACTCATACATATATCCTCTTCCTTCCAAGCCTGCATGAGCCTTATAGCTTGTGCTATATTTATCTACAGTAAGACGCTATCTTTTCACATGCATTCATTGAGGACTGAAGTTAGCCTGTCTATAGGCCATAATTAAATGGCATATTTATTCCATTCATTATAACTGGAATATAAGTGTTATGACTTACCCTTTTGTTTCATAGAGGTGTGTAATTTAAGAAATGGTTTCAACCTGGAACCAGTTGTCAAGGATAATTTCTTCTTCGGAAGTCCAATTACTGTAACCTCATTACCTTTTGGTTGACCTCGCTTATGAATTACTGGAGGCATTGAAATATCTATTTATAACCATTCAGCATGTTCAGCTACACTGTACAGTATGTATACCTTTTAAAGATGAGCACTGGGATTGGGTATGATTTACTAAAGTTATGGTTACATTAGTGTGTTCCTCCATTGAAGTAGTAGGTTCTTGCTCAGTTGGATCTACCATGGATTTATGAGCTTCAGATGTACCTGTCATCATGGCATCAGTGCTTTGCACTTCAGCTATATAACACAATTTATCATCAATAAGTTCAAGCTATTAATTTCTAACGTAATGGTGTCGGACTACATCAATGTATAAACAAATTCTTAACTAATTATTATTAAACAGGCTGGTAATTATGTGTTTCACCCTTAGCTAGGGGAAACTATATTTTATTGTTTTCCTTCTGTACATATATATATCCTGGCTTGATCTTGCCCATATCCTTTTGATTCATAGTTCAGCCATTTAAAGTGATTCATATAGCTCTTAGGTGAGCAAGGGCGGATCCGGGGGAGGGGGGGGGCCTTGGGGGTTGAAGCCCCCCTTCACTATATTAGTAGAGATTTCCAACTAAATTAAATAATTAACATTCCATGCATTCATTGGTATGACAAATATTGTGCTATTTTTCAGGGTCATTTTAGTGCAAACCCCATCTCAATTGGTGGTTCCTATCAAAAGATATAAGCAAAAGAAGTTCACAGTGTGATGATTTTTGTGTACAGTATATTCAATGCTTTTTACATATATCGCATGGCACCAAACACAATATTCAAAGTGTCATAAATCTAGATAGGAAACTAATAATGACATGAAATTTTCACCACATAACTATTTTATGGAGAACAGCATATGAGCTAGGTAAAACCTCTCAAGAGTGACCACTTCTTTGTAGACTGACCACTCAGAATATTACATGAATAAAGCAAGTGATTCACAAATAAAACTATGTGTATTGTGCAACACTAAGCATACACAGGTACCCAATGCATTTTCAAGGATAACTAACTAGAAAAATCAGTAATATAGTAATGGCATCACAAGTCACAATTAACAAATATTTCGGAAACATGACAATTAGATAACAAAATGTAAGACCAATATTGTTATTAAAATAGATTTGTTTGGACACTGTTCAGCTTTATTTGTCACATATTGTAAGCACTAAGGATAATAATTATTATATAACACAACAAGGCCGGAGGAGACGGTCCGGTTGGTCAGGCCTGAGCCGGACCAATAATCTGGAGTTGAACCAACTAGCTGACCAGCTCGAACTACATTACTCTCATGCAATCTTTGGACGATCACATCTACATGTAGCTACGTACATTTTACAGATGTTATTGAAAATGCATGACACGAGTAGTTACCTAGTTTCTCAGCCTAACTAAAGCACAGAACTACACGTATAGTACCTCCAATTACCTTACAGTACAGCATTGCATTCGTATCGTTTTGTACAGAAATGATTGTGGGTTCTACGTACAGTATCACGTGTACTGATAGTTGGCATTTATCACGTGTAAGGCAGGTGCCTTCTTTGATTCTAAACCAGCACACTTATATCACAATTCAATCTTCATAAAATAATCATTAGCATCCCTTGGCTTGTCTCTCTTGGATTCTTTTACTGGGCGAAGGGCTGGCAGTGACAAACCAGATGACTCATTCCTCGGCAAGAAGCTGCACACTCATACATTACATGGTAGCCATCTGGATGAGATGTTGAGTAGAAATCACTCCTCTTCAACTACCCACTCGTCCAGATACCGAGCAAACTCTCAGTCTCACCCACATCGCGCCATTTTCGAATGCTGATTGGTCTCGTGACTGTCCGCACCAGTATATTTACGTGATGATCCGTTCACTTCATACAAACCAGTATAGTAGTATGCAGCTGTGTAGCATTTTATTGTAGCTGTGTGAATTCACTAATTATATCCTAGCTAAAGGGGGCCATGCTGCATGGGTTCCCTGTGAAATTTGGGGGGAAAGTTGCAATTTGCTAGCTAGTTTACTTTAAAATTTAGCATCAATTTTAAATTTTAAGGCATTTTCAAACCGTTAAATTGCAAAAATTCTGCAGCTCCTGGGGGTTGCACCCCCAGACCCCCCTTGAACTTCTAATTGCTAGCTATAACTAAATGAACCATACAGCAAGTTTCATGCGGTGTCCCCTGTATGTCAGGTCTACAATAGTATAGAAAGTCTGAAGAACAACAGATAGACCTGAGCATATTTATATAGCTAGCTAGCAGTGAAATATCACTAAAATTGCATATCTGAGTGTCTAATTTTCAAAACTTTCCTGTGGGGGCATGCCCCCAAACCCCCCTAGAATGCTCGTGCTTCGCACTTCGCACACTGTGCAACAGCTCCTCTCTCATTGGCATGTATACAGTAGCAATTTCAACATTATAGTCAATGGCCTGACCAACTCAATTTTCCCTCCTCCGGCCCTGGATGAGGACGAAGAAAGTGGTCCTGGGCAAACCGTATACGCTGATTTCGATTATTCCATGTGTTTTTTGATTGGAGGACGATTGAAGTTGGATTACGACGAAAATATGGCCCTTTTAAAGGTAAATCGCCATCTAGCACTGTTCAGAATTCAGCATTACAATCACCCTGGGCTTCAAGGCATCCGTCTGCATAGATGCAAGTATAGTTGGAAGGTGAGCAGTTTGTTGTCTTGCGCGGAATTGTAATATAAGGTTCCAGGTTATTATTATTATTATTATTATTGTTACTGAGCAGACAGCACAGCTGATATGCTCAGGAAAAAAAAAGCAATCATAAAATGAATTTAGCTACGTAGTTACAAAGATTACAGTTATAGAGTTCCATACAATGTTTGCAGTTCCGCTGAAAAAGAGTCAATATTGTTGCTCTCAATGATGGAAGATGGTAAGTTGTTCCAATCCTTAATTGATCTGGAGAAAAAGCTCTGTTGGTATGAATGGGTAGATGAATTTGGTAGAATAAAACGATGTGGGTGATATAGTCTGGTGGATCTTGTCATTGAAATAAAATGAAGAGGAATTGACAGTGAATAATCTTGATGTATAATTTTAAAAAGTGCTTGTAATCTGGATATTTTACGTCTCAGCTGAAGGCTTGGCCAAGAAAGATGCTGTAACATAGCTGTGACTGAGCTGAATCGATTGAAATCATTTAGGTTGTGCATAATCTTTTCAAAAGTGGAGACTGGCATGTGATACCAACATCACATGGCTCCACACTTACCTGATGTTATATTCTGGTGTATTTACTACTGTTTTGATCCATTTTATAGCAGCCTCGGTGATGGTAATTTTGATCAGAAACTGTTTATAATTTCTCTTTGTAGTATACAGTGATGTCATTGACATCTGCCACAGATTCACGCGGAAACACTCGGAAACTTTGGCTATCACCGGTGCCGTATTCTTCCAATTAGAATTACGTACGCAATTATTTGTATGGGATTCCTATGGGGATTTTTATTTCTCAAACTTTGATTTGACATATTTCAATAAATACCGCATGGATTTTAATCCAGTAAAGTGCATTACGAAGTACGAAGTACCGACTACCATTAACTGGAACGGCAGCTTGTGAAACATTTATTGAAGGTGTGTACTTTAAGTAGCAAAAATATGTGTGAAAAATTGGTTGGTTGGAAATCGCTAGTATTAGGCTTTACTTGATCAATATGCTGAGTATTATAATGAAATCTTGTCTTAGCATAATTATATGATCACTAATAATACAAATACTCATAAATCCACCTTATAAACATCTTTCCAAGGTATTATCAGTGGATTTATACTAAAGTTTATACAACAAGGACCCGGATCAGCATTGGAGGTGTACAAGATCGAGATACTCTAATAGAGCAGTCAGCTAACTACTCTAATAGAACATTCACTGGAAGCATATAGTTGGTTCTGTTATGGAATTTTTCCAAATCTGCCTGCACCTATACATACAATGAAGTGCATTGGTCTGTTTAAAGGGCTTCCTTCATCTACTTGTGTAGTTAATATGTATGGCAATACTTAATTCAGCTATGCAATTTCCATTGAAAATGCTCTCAGATTCAATCTTGTATTGTTAAATTTCAAAATTTTCCACTTTCAACATTATTATTCTAACATGTGTAAACTGAATGTATAATTGAGTTATGCCTACTAGTGTGCACCTGAGTATATCAAACTTTTTAACAGTGTTGGGTAGAGGTGTGCAAAGCACACTTCCCAGCATGCAAAGCACACTTCCCAGCATGCAAAGCATGCTGGAACTAGGGGGGTCTGGGGGCATGCCCCCCGGGGAAATTTTTGAAAAATAGATGCTAAAACACTACAATTTTGAGACATTTCCACATAAAATTCATAATATTTTCTGCCTGTAGATATTTTATATACTGCCTTTAGGTTATAGGTATGGCTCTCTGAAGCATTTTGTTAATGGAAAAGTTTGGGTAGGTTCAGACCATGTATGTATGAATATGATATACTATAATTGTATATCCCGAGTATTACAAATTGACTGCTATACACTGGTGTGTATACATCATGTGTAATAGATATACACAATGTAGTATAGCTTACCACAGCTTGTTGGCATGGTTACGTGGGCACAGTACATACAGCTAACTTATTATTAAATTCTTATGTATTCTGTGCTATTTTTTAAGAATTTATGTATAAAAATGTAATTCAATAAACTGTAACACACACAACAACAGCTCCATTGTCATCCCAAGTGGCATTAATTTAAGCTTGCCTTTATGTAGAATTACATTTGTATAGAAAAAAAACATTAAGATGTTCCCTGTCACGGTGGCTTTTCTTCATCTACACCAGGCCTGACCCAGTTGGTGGTTGCTGTACATCAATTCAAGCCATACATGTAGTACTATTTTCACCAGGCTGCATCTGCCAAGACATAGTTATTTTAAAGAGCACATAGGCTACAATTACCAGTATAAAATTTATGGTACAACTTTATAACTGACTGAAAGAAACTGCAAAAGAACAGTTGTAAAGTTGTAAATGCTCAGAACAGTTGTAAAGTTGTAAATGCTCAGACATACAGTACTTACCAGTTGTATGTCATACAGCTTCAGTTCTCTTCGCTGACTGAATCTGCAAAGGATATCAGTTGTTAGTGAACAAATGCTAGCAAAAACTTACCAGCTGTCCATCGTACAACATGGGTACTCTCTGTTGAGTGAATCTGCCAAGGATATCGGTCATTATTATACAAAGGCCGTGGTCATACTTAGCAGATGTCTGCCGTAAACTTGGGTACTCCTTGATGGCCGAATGATATTGGTTGTTAGTGCACAAAAGGCTATTGCAAGTTGTCCATCATACAAAGACCATGGTCATTATTGTCCATTGAACAACTTGAGTATACTTTGCTGACTGAATCTGTCAAGAATATAAGCTGTTATTAGTATGCAAAGGCCATGATCATACTTACCGATTGTCTGTCATTATAACTTCAGTACTCTTTGCTGACCGAATCTACCAAGGATATCGGTTGTTAGTGCACAAAGGTCATCGTACAACTTGAGTACTCTCTACTGAGTGAATCTGGCACACTTTACTGGTTGAATCTACCATACCAAGAATATTAGTAGTAAGTGCACACAGGCTATAAGTTATGAGGGACAAAACTTTGCAAAACTGTGTAAAAAATGACTTTAAATTCACAAAAATCTAGAGAGCATCATTCGAGAATACATTACTTCACTAAGGTAATCACTATAATAACCTCAATGATTTCATCAATATAATAATTATATAGAAAACTGTCAATATTCACAAATTTGCAAGAATTTCATCCCTCAAAAATTTCTAGCATTTGTTGTCATTTCATCGATGCTTTTTTATTATTATATAGAAAACTGTCAATATTCACAAATTTGCAAGAATTTCATCCCTCAAAAATTTCTAGCATTTGTTGTCATTTCATCGATGCTTTTTTAATTATACAGTATTTAGGCATACTTAGCAGTTGTTGGTGGAACATGACTGTTGGCATACATAACATCTATGTTTTTGGGTAATGTCGTACACCACATTTATACCGCTGCAGTACCGGGAACATTGGCTTGATCGTCATATCGTACACAAAGTATTAGGAGGATCTGTACTTGAAAATTATTATTAAGTCCTATATAAGGTAGGTAGTCAATTTAACTTTTAGGAACAGTATGTAAGCCACAGTGGTAGTTAGCAACATGCATACATACATTTGGCCAAGACTGTGATATTAATATAGTCACCTGTAGTAACACTAGTCGCCTAGCTGGCTACCTGTTCTTCCTTAATAAATTTTGTTACAAAGGCCAGCTACCCAAACATTTGATAGCACACACTGAAAGAACAAGTAGGCTTTACATAATATACATTTAGTACAGACTATTCAGGCGTAGAGAAACATGTGTAAAACCACTGGAAGCGAACACATGCTCACCTCTTTGATATGATTGGTTATAGTACCTATCTCTAATGAAAATTTTAATGAGCTGGACACATGCAAGTGCTGTTGTTTTCCATGAGTAATGGTGCACCGCAGTGCTGATTCACTGGGTAGGCGCGACCACATGTCTGCACATCCCAGACCAAACTCGTTTCTATGGAATTTTCTATTTAGCCAAATTTTCTGCTGACTCCTTCATAACTCTATAATGTTTAGCACTATGGGTATGATTTCAGTTAAGTCATACAAGAGACCAAAAAGTAAGCTGCATACTTTTGTATAGTGTGATGGAGACTTTAGTCTATAATAAAAATGATTCATTGTAGATTGGTCACTTACTACGCACAGTGTAGAATTATTCACAGATTCTTTAACTATATGTATGTGATTACACCCAACATTCTTTGTTTGTGTACAGTCATGAACATCCATTGTAATGCCAGTTTACAGCAATGATTGCCATTTTACCAGACCACCACTGGAACGTGAAGCATGACAAAGTGAAACTTGACAATCTATGAGGTACATACAGGCTGCTGTTGCTTCCTCCAAGAAAATTTCGTAGATCCTCTGAGGATGAATTATAGAGAAATTTCAGTAATTTATCATAATTGTCTCAAATGCTGATTCACTGGGTAGGCGCGACCACATGTCTGCACATCCCAGACCAAACTCGTTTCTATGGAATTTTCTATTTAGCCAAATTTTCTGCTAAGTGACTAACCGACCGACTGACGCCTTCATAACTCTATAATGTTTAGCACTATGGGTATGATTTCAGTTAAGTCATACAAGAGACCAAAAAGTAAGCTGCATACTTTCGTATAGTGTGATGGAGACTTTAGTCTATAATAAAAATGATTCATTGTAGATTGGTCACTTACTACGCACAGTGTAGAATTATTCACAGATTCTTTAACTATATGTATGTGATTACACCCAACATTCTTTGTTTGTGTACAGTCATGAACATCCATTGTAATGCCAGTTTACAGCAATGATTGCCATTTTACCAGACCACCACTGGAACGTGAAGCATGACAAAGTGAAACTTGACAATCTATGAGGTACATACAGGCTGCTGTTGCTTCCTCCAAGAAAATTTCGTAGATCCTCTGAGGATGAATTATAGAGAAATTTCAGTAATTTATCATAATTGTCTCAAATGCTGATTCACTGGGTAGGCGCGACCACATGTCTGCACATCCCAGACCAAACTCGTTTCTATGGAATTTTCTATTTAGCCAAATTTTCTGCTAAGTGACTAACCGACCGACTGACGCCTTCATAACTCTATAATGTTTAGCACTATGGGTATGATTTCAGTTAAGTCATACAAGAGACCAAAAAGTAAGCTGCATACTTTCGTATAGTGTGATGGAGACTTTAGTCTATAATAAAAATGATTCATTGTAGATTGGTCACTTACTACGCACAGTGTAGAATTATTCACAGATTCTTTAACTATATGTATGTGATTACACCCAACATTCTTTGTTTGTGTACAGTCATGAACATCCATTGTAATGCCAGTTTACAGCAATGATTGCCATTTTACCAGACCACCACTGGAACGTGAAGCATGACAAAGTGAAACTTGACAATCTATGAGGTACATATAGGCTGCTGTTGCTTCCTCCAAGAAAATTTCGTAGATCCTCTGAGGATGAATTATAGAGAAATTTTAGTAATTTATCATAATTGTCTCAAATTATGTCTGATCTCATATCACTCACTGGTCTGGTTTCATTTAGCCACTAGGGTATAACCAGAAAATGCCAAATTCAAGTATTTTAGTCATCATAGTGTAAAAACAGTGTGTGTGTGTGTGTGTGTGTGTGTGTGTGTGTGTGTGTGTGTGTGTGTGTACTGTGTAGCATAAATATTTATTATGCATATGTGTGTGTGCATTTGCATGTGTGTACTGAGTAGCATAAATATTTATTATACATATGTGTGTGCATGTGTAATGTACTGTAGCCTACCTATACACACATGTAGGCTCACTTATCTCGTTCATTAAAAGGATAAGCTTGATCACTGATGCAAGTTCCAGGGGAGACCAATTTTCTCCTGCAGTGTAGCCTTCTCCATCACATCGTGTAGGTACTGTAGAAACAGTACACACCATAAACCTTTCAGTAGCCACCCACACTATGAATAGGAATACATATATACATGGAATCCTTGCAGCACACTAATCCCTATAAACACTGTAATCAACTAGGATGACCTTCACACATACCCGTACAAACATATGACACTCAGTTACTGTAGTAGCCCTACGTGGAATTTAAAAAATCGATGCACTAAAATTTTCTCCAATTTCCTTCTTCTATAGCTCATTTAAATTGCCATGCACTACTCTTTCCAACGAAATCTGAGGTATCTATCATGTGTCATGAGATATGTCTTTTATTGCATTTCGCAATACAAAATTTGTTACACCAGGTTGGTTGGGTCATTGTGGTGCCAAAATTTCCATGAATTAGATCATTGTGCCCATAGAGGGTTGCTCTACACATATCACACCTGAAAAGTTACCAGACACAAAGTAGGCTGTACACAATAATTAATTTTACAGAAACATATTGCACATACCTGTTAGCTGTCATTTTAGCCATGAGCAAACATTTTGTACAATGATTGTTTTACAGTATACAGTCAAACCTCTCTAATGCGACGCTCAATGGGAGCCATAGATTTTGCTGAATCAAGGAGGTTGTTGGATTATCAAGTCACCTCTGTAATCCGACATTATACAATATGTCAGATTATGCAGTAAAAAACAGGTAAAACAGATCACACAATGTTTTTAACATGAATTAATTTTAGAATTTGTAAGTATTACAGCTTTTTTCTATTACTGTCAACCAATTAAATACTTTGGTTGCTTAAAAATTATTTTCTGTGATTATTCTAATGCTGCTATTATTCTCTGTCAGATTACAAAGGTCAAAAACAATGCATTTCCAAGTCTAGAGAATCAAAGTTTGTGTCAGATTACGGGGTACAGAGTTGTCAGATTACAGAGGTTGTTTTCTATACAAAAATGTTGGTAAAAGACATTTCGGTCGGATTAGAGAGGATTCTGGATTATGCAGGTATTGGATTAGAGAGGTTCGACTGAATATACAATTACTGTTTTACAGAGGACACCTGCATAACCTGGACACTTAGTTGAGGCCCCAAAGTACCAGCTTTTACATGTAAACTGACCTGGAAAATCAGGACATCTTAATAATCAGGACATTTTTGGTTGATCCCAAGGTGTCTTTAATACACAGGTTCCACTGTAATGAATTTATATTTCATTTTGAATATCAGGACACCCTCCTATCTCACATAGCTAGACCAACGTTTTCGGGGGAAGTTCCACTGCTTGGTGCAAATTGGCAAAGCCATTCTATTCTTACTGTTTAGGTTCTGAGACTATTATACTTTAAAATGTGGCACAGTGTTTGCTTGAACACAACAGGATACAAAACAAGCATGTTGCTCAATAGCGAAAGGCTTAGTCAGTCTGGCTATGCGAGATTTGTTGGACTCCTGAACATACATACAAACTAAATCATCTGTACATAATACTTGATACATCACTCTTAACCTACACTTTGGATGGTGCATGGTGGTCTATCAAAGTGTCGTACCAATGATGGTGACTGGCTATACAATATGACACAGTGGGACATACAAAATGACACAGCGAGACATACAATATGACACAGTGAGACACATAATATGACACAGTGGGACTAACACGTGCAAAAGCAGTGATGTCATGCTTAGAGGTGTGTCCAGAATGAGTGTGACTATTCAAACTGGACCACACCCATTTTTCTCCCTACAAAGATAAAGTGGTCTAGCCAGTTGAGACTAGTACATAAAGTATAACATGCTTAAGCAATCTGTAAAGGACAATACAAACATATCATAGATCCTTTACACTCTAAGGATCTATGAACATATCCACTCACCAAGAGGATTGTATAGTGCAGGGGCGGATCCAGAGTTTGGAAAGAGGGGGGCACCTTTCTGAGAAACAGTTGAAGACCAAAAAAAAAAAAAAAAAAAAAAGGTCAAGACAATAATAGCTAGTTATCCTTACCAACTATATCACGTCTGTTATGTAAAATAAAATCCTATTTATAGCTTCATAGGTAAGCTACACTGCCTCATGAACATTGTGACTGCTTTATTAGAGTAATTGACTGCTCTATTAGAGTATCTCGATCTTGTATGCAATTTCTTGAAGGGGGGGGGGGGGCATTTGCCCCAAATGCCCCATCCTGGATCCGCCACTGTAGTGAATGTAGTATTCACAGCGGAATCAACACTAATAACTAACTAGTTACTGTCTGTCCAGTTTGCCACATAACTGTGGGAATTTGCGCGGTGGTCTAGGACGATGAGCTCTTCCAGAGTATCAAATCACGTGATTCGTAAGTGTTCGAATTTATAAGCAACACTAGTTTTACAACCGGATGCAGTTAGACCTCTGTTAGCTAGACGCGCGTAGTTGTATCGCTCTCAAGACTAGGTCAAGGCGTCGTGCGCCACTAGTATCACGGTAAGCGTACATGAATTGTGCGTGTGGTTCATTAAAGTTTCTGTTTATGTAGTTTTGTCTTTAGGTACAAAAGCAAATACAACACATTTAAAAGGTTTGTTAGTTTACTCGTTGTCTATACTGTTTTACGGGCTGATGATTCAATGCAGGTACTGTATGGAAGTTGCTTTGGCGGAATAGTTTGCTGCATCATGCACTGACATAATAATAGCTTGGTAAGCAGTAGTGCTTCTTTCTTGCCAGCTTTAATTTTTCTTTTCAATGATAGTGGCAATGGAACTGCTGCTGCTTATTATGATTGC
The DNA here is from genome assembly GCF_963678975.1 of Dysidea avara. NCBI lineage: Eukaryota > Metazoa > Porifera > Demospongiae > Dictyoceratida > Dysideidae > Dysidea > Dysidea avara. The sequence goes on from NC_089272.1 coordinate 61,574,149, forward strand.
ACAGCATTTCAATAGTTACAGGTATGTCTGTTGTCGTATTACTGACTAACTATTTTAAGTATTCATTTTGTAGGGCTGAATTGTAGAATCACATGCTACTGATACTTTGTTGTGTAGATGCCAGGCACATGATCATGATTGAGTTAACTGTGTTTACGCAGTGAACAGGTATAATAGCTTTTCATAGTTGTCTATTGGAGAATACACCTTTTCTATTGTAGAACAGTGTGTGGAGTTTAGGAGATGTGAACTAGGAAGAAGAATTATGTCCACACATGTACATCTGGTGAATTTATCAGCTTCGTTTCATTGGTAAGGCCACAAAAGAGCATTTGAATCATTGTTAAGTGATCTCTTTTGTCTGTAGACGTCGTTTGATGATGAGACCTATATAGAAGAAGAATGATGTACCTGCTACTTTTATCAAAGTGAACACTACTGGACACATTTCATGTTGTTTACTCAATGTTGTACAATTTTAATTTTTTTAATATGAATCCTCTAATCTTATAATAGTAAAGATATTCACATCAGATATACTACATTGAGTTACACCACAATTATACATTGGTGAGTATATCAAATATGTATTTCTTACATATGCACATATTATACTTATGTAAACAGAGGTTATACATGTGGTTAACCAGTAGTGTATAAGTCAATTATACTCATATTATTATTATTATTATTATTAAAGCTTTACAGTGGCCTGCACTGAAGGTCTGACAGCAACATGTGCTGCAGCCTTTGGATTAACCTAACCTAACACACTGGAACTGGAGACTTAAAGATTACATGACCTAGCTAACAATAAGGGAGTATGAGTATTATATTATACATAGGGAGTATTAGTATTAATATATTATACATAGTAGTGTAAATGGTATCTATACACAGGTACAACCATGGTGTATAACAGATGTGCCACACATGTGTATCCTTGGTGTATATCATAATAATACATCAGTTATACACCTATGTATTTCAAATGTTTTGCATGGTGCAAGAGATTAGTTGCTTGAGTTAGCCCCCCCTTATATAAATCCTAGATCCGCCCCTGGTGAGCACTAACAGATTATTAAAAAATTAATACCCTATAAGATTCTATAATTGTTCTGATCAAGTAAGTGCTGCCTGGAACCTCTCTTTATAGTATAACTTCAGATTTACTTACAACTTTCATCCTCTGTTGCTTCAAAAACTTCATCTGATTCTGATACTTCTTCAGTTGATGGAAAATCTGTGTGAATATTAATCACATCACACACTAAGGCTCACGATCATTCATAGCAATTTATCTTCATTGATCTTAACTTTTTGGTTATTTTCCCAAGCATTGACTAACTGTTGTAAGAGTTCTAGCCTTCTTGTAAAATTATACTTTGAAGTCTCAGAGCTAGCTTAATTTGTGGTAACTTTTGAAGCACGCCGAAACTTCTCTGACTGCAGAGAAATAGTAATAATGCAAAATATTTAAATACACCTTTACCTGAGACAATATCCTCTTTTTTGGAGATGAAAATGTTACCACAGAGATGTCAGCTTCAGTAGTGACATGGTCATCTGCTAAAAACACACGCTGTTGCGACTTGTAATAGGGAAGTGACCATCGCTTGTCACAGAGGGACTCACTGAACATATCTAATTTGGCATTCGCTCTTGCAGCAAGAATGTGTCGACAAGGAAGTCGCATAGATTTCCATGACATACATTGACACGACACAGCAGTGACTTCAATGTTTCCTTCAGCTGTAGAATGGTGATACAGTTTTGGCCCATCCTCCGTAAACCTGACCTTATCTTTCAGTGTCATCTGCTTTGCCACAAAGTCATATGCATATGGTGTCAAATACTACATGTAACTGAGAGATGCTTTGTTAGTTGGAGAATGAAATGCAACAGGTACTTTTTGGACAGTTGTGCTTGCTTTGTAGTCACGCTCAGAATGCAGCACTCTTAATATTAAAAAAACTTCTCAACAAACTCCTCCAGTGTAGAATAGCGATCTATAACTGATTTCAACTTGGCATTTAGTGATTCTAATCTGTTGTTGGTACTATTAAGGAAAATGCCACTACTGTACTTCATTCCCTTTGCCCATTGATGTCGGATTTGATGCCACTGCTCATTGAAATAATTTAACACAGGTAATGGGACAGTTGATTTAAATGTAGCGTAAAGCTCAAGGTACTTTTCTTCGCTCGTCGCATATGCCATATTCTGTAGCAAATCTAGGCAACAATTTCTTTGGCCTGAAGTTATGCCCATTTTCTCCATGGTGATTTCACGTCGAAAAGATCGAAATGTGTGGTAAAGGCAAATCAAAAGTTGAGCTGACGGAAAGCTTTTAGAGAGAACCTCTCTCTCTGAAATCTTTATCAGACATCAATACCCGCACTGATTTCCATGCGGGGTTATGCTTCTTAAAAATATTCATGACACTGGAGATTGCTGCTTCAGTCTCTTCAAGCAGCAAAAATGCAGCAACTACTTCACTCTGACCATTGCCATTCTCTGCAAGTAGTATATAAAATGGAAACCGTAAGTTTACCAATTTATAGGTAGCATCTATGCACAAAAGTTCTGGATAAGCTGTAAAATCTTGTTTCATTTCTTTATCTTGAAAGTATAGACCGCAGAGAACATTGCTGTCATTTACTAGTACCTCCACAGTAGCACCTATACATAATTTCAATACATGTGCAATAAAATTACACAAATAGCTCAGACATAATATGTAAAATTTAACAGATCATGCATAATGACGTGTGTAGAATAGTCACATTATCCATGCATTGTATCCTTAGATGATTACTGGAATATCCTAATAGTTTCAAGTGCCTACATGCATACAAAAGATTGGTTGCATGCTGATTTAATTTAATTGCATGTTAATTTTTAAAAACCAATAATTTTGTAATTGGAGCAAGAGTTCAGCACAGGTTATAGCTATACAGGCTGGTTTTAGACTGCCTCTAACTGTTTTTACACATAAGTAATGAATGTTTATTTTATGACAACTCACATATGTTTGTTATAATGCATCCACCAGAGCTGACATGATACATGTAACTTTGATTAGAAGCTTGCGAGTATGCACTTACAGCATAATAGCACCTTCATAAGAAAGTGTTTATGAAATAAGGACTGATGCTGACATTGCTAGCAACCCATGCCGTAATTGTGTCAACTCATCCCTTTGGCTCCCTCCTGGTACTTTTACATCATGTCTGGACAATTGTATTATGGTCAGAAATCTATGCAATTTGACTGGATTTTTGTTGAGTGTCCGGAATAGGGATGTTATCGTAAGCTATGAAAATTTGTATGTATGTATGTATATGCATACATTACTTTCAAAACTCTATAAATAAGTTACCATATTTGTTAGAAAGATTGTTTGATACCAGATCATTCTTTGATTTACCAGACTTCATTTCTGCACTGAGGTTTGTTAAATCTTTAAGGAGTATTACTTTCCCTGATATTGCCGCTAATTTGTCTTGCACCATCTTTTTGTTGGCTTTTACAGCTAGATATTTCTTTGCCTCACATTTCTCTACTTCGGACAGCTTCCTCTGATGAGGTAGCTGGCGGAATAATTCCTGTAAGTTCAAGCATATATATTGCACTGAATCACTTAATCAGCTTGCAATTACTTTGCTAATTTCATGGTTATGGTCCTCATTAAAACGTGTCACCAGTAATCCTTTGCCATCATCAGTAGCTCGCAGTGACAATACAAATGGACAATCTTTTCGATATGTTCTAATAGTTCAGTCAAACAAAATATTTCTGCATATGAAATTAAATTGACTCACTTAGTAGCTCTCTTTCCCTCTCCTTTTGCCTTAAACTTTCTTCCACCACGTATACAACCATAGGTTACCTCATAGTACCTGATTCGCTTGTCGAGGTATTTGTTCACTCTCTTACATGCAGCTTTAATGGTACGTGAATCTCTTGTCCACAATTGCACAGCTTTCTGCATTTGGTACAAATTAAGTTTTTCTTTCAATTCATCATAACTGTTGAAAACATCATTCACTGAAAAAATAGCTTCTTCTCTAGAGCCACTTTCTACAGTGAAATCAGAAGCAATATCTTGGGATTGGCACTCCAACTGCTCAAGTATTAGCTGTGGTGTTGACGACTTCGATGATGGTGGTGATCCTGTGTCAGGTGGTGATCCTGTGTCAGGCGGTGATTCTGGTTGTGTTGCCAATCCTACATGAGGTATGGATCCTGCCTGAAGTGGTAATTCTATCTAAGGTGGTGACCTTGCGTGATGTGGGGATCCTGCAAGAGGTGGTGATTCTGCCTGAGGTGGGGATCCTGACTGAGGTGGTGACCCTACTTGAGGTGGTGATCCTTCCTGAGCTGGCAATCCTACTTGAGGAGGCTATTAATTAGACTCTTTATATGACTGAATTACTATAATTTGTATACTAACCTGGTAAAATAATATGTATGATTGCTACTTTAATACTTCTGCTTCATGAACTTCAGTGACATCTGTGTCATCAAATAAAAACCATCTGTCTTCATTATGAATGTAAGCAACATAATGACCACTTGTTGCATTTTTCCCTGTGTGAACAACTGAAGCTTGCAGGCTATAAATAAATTCAGTCTCATTATCATCCTATAATATACAAAGTTTTACTGATACAACAATAATCCATTTTATAAGAGCTTACTTCATTGTGGTGAATAGTGATTTCACTGAGAATTTCCATTGGTGAACATATTTTGTTAATTCCCTCTCTTGATGCCTCAAACTTTATACACACAACAGACAAATTGCAACAGATAGTACAATATGGATCACATTCCTACCATTTGATGTGGACTATAAAAATTTCTGGCAGTGATTTAGCACAATACTTGATTTCAGCACATGTTTTCTTCTGACACCTACGAAACACATACACATGTATAGTTGTACACATAATAGCTTAATAATTGACCCGGTCTAACAAAGAGACTTTCTAGCCTTTTCACTTTTCTACCTTTGAGAGCTCATAACTTTTTATCTAGATGGCCTGTGGCAGTGATATTTGCACACCATTTTACAACAATGGGAATCCTGACTGAGGCGGGAAAATTTCAAGGAGATATCTTTTTTCACAAAATTGCAAAATAGGAAAGACTATAAGTCCCCTTTGTCTTACCGGGTCACTGATATGCTAAACTATACACAAATGCTGACACACTGCGTATATCTGGTGCACACAATGTGTTTTTATACCAATACCTTTCACAATAATATTTGTTTAAACCATCTAAGTCTTCTGTCTTATTCAGTTGTTCCACAATAGCTTTGGCAAATGGAGAATTAAAAACCTGCAAAGTTCACAAGGGTGTAAAGATAATGAAGCGGTGCAGTGTGTGTTGGTCCATACTTGAATAGGGTAGACAGGTATGTTCAAGTGGTTACATTGAAATGTAGCTTTTGAAATGTTCTGGCAGCTATTACATGTAACTAAAGAATTATATATAATAAACATGTATAAACACGGGAGTACACAGCTGCAGTCTACATGACATTCTGATGATGTGATACCTTCTGTGACCATGTTAAATTGGACCAAGTCATCGACAGTAGCCGCAGCAGCTGACCCACTGTTTAATATTCCAATAAGCAATTCATGTGCATCAGCTTGCAATCCAAGTCGCCATCTGGAGATAATTCCTGCAATATATAGCGTATAGTGCTGATTCAGAAACAATTCAAACAAAGCCCACACTCACTTGGTATATACTTCAAGAAGATTACAGGAGCAATTACTTGTTCCACTACACACAGGTTTTCTGCAAAACTAGATTAGATAGGCTCCTGAGCTGACTAACTAAGTTATCTAACATAAAAGCAACGAAAAAAAACTAATCAAGTATTTCTGTTGACTTTGACACTTAGAGACTCACTTTCGCCACCATCAATATCACTAGCCTCATAAGAAGCCCACAGGTTCAGTTTCGCAACAATGGAACTCGTATTAAGCACTGCAGCACACAATTCAGGAAACAAGTGTTTCCTTTATTGATCAAACCAAACAAACCCATCAAACTAGTTCGCCGCACTCTCGCGCCTTGACAACAATTGCAATCTCGCGCCTTAACAACGACTATCACGTGATCTTTACCGGCTCTTTAAGGAATTTATTTTGAGCGCCGGTACCGGCTCTATAGTCACTTCGTATAACATAATGACGATTATAATAATGAAGCTGCCATAGCAACGAGTGAGATAACAGCTACCAATCAGTTACGTAGCCACATAAAAACTAAATAACCTCGGCTGAGAGCGAGTTAAGGTTACTAACGAGTAGCTCACACTGTACGAATTTACACTGACCGAAATATGGGGAGTAATCACGAAGTCTCAGTTCGGCTGTTGCAATTATCCAAGGAACAAGGTCTGGAAGTGAAGGACGACCGATTTGCTAAGTATTTAGATAGTACAATCAAGTGGTCGCTGAGAGATCAATTCCACATACCTACGATATCGGAAATGCTGGGAGACGACGTTGCGGACAAAGGTACGTACCGCATACACGTGTTAACCTCAAGGTCAACCTTCACTGTTTCAAGTTATACTGTGACATTATAATTTGCTTATGATCATGACCTCTACTGAGTGGTTAGCACGTAACTACCTATATAGACTAATAGCTGTATAGCTACAGTACTACATAGCGTAAAGGATCTATGATACCTACTTACCTGGTGTTCTGGACCAAGGTCACGTCTTAGCCTATACCCGGCCCACATCATGTAGCTAGCTATAATATCCGATGTAGGCGGCACCTGAAGTTGTCACTATCGATTTGTTCTTCCCAGTCTACACTACACTATGAAACAGTAAAGTTTAGTAGTAGTAATTAGAACAGTAGAACATACTGCTCAGCTCTGAAGCCCAGCAAACATCATGGATATGAAACCCAATGTGATTTTAGCTAGTGTCTAGTTAGCTACATAGCTATTAAACTACTACTGAACTATACATACTTAGCTAAGCTATATTACGTAGCTGATTTTGGCATGAGCTCAGGAGCAATGGTTCATTTTAAACCCTAAAGTATTTATAATCACATTTAATTGTAACACAACAAAGTGAGATGTGTGCATTGGTTAGTTTTGTACATGCACATAAGCACTGTTTTCATTATTATTAATTACTAGGCAGACAGCACAGCTGGGATGTAAAATCAACAATAGCGCAGTGCATGTTACAATCAATAAGAGTATGTACACTACAATTACTAATTGTGAACAAAAAGTATATGTATGTGTTACATAAAAAAAGTTAGCTACAGTGCGTATGCTACAATTACTAATTTTAAAAAGTAAATTATAGTATGTATGTTACCAATTATAAACAGTAAGTTACAGTACACATATACAACTACTAATTACAGACAGTCATAAAGTTATAGTGCGTATGTTACAATTAACAGTAAGTTACGATACGTATGTTATAATTACTAATAAATAACTTACATAATTGATTTGTAAAACAAATTAGAGTACTAGCTTCGATAGCAGGGATAGGTAGTAAGTTCCAATCACGAAAAGTCGTTAAAAAGTAACTATTATGATAATGATTAGATCTAGCAGTAGGTATGTTAAAGTGAAAAGGGATGTTGAATCTAGTTAAATGGGTGGTGGTGGTGACTGTTGATGTGTAATGAGATGAATACCGCAAGTAGCTATAGACATGTATGTCGTGAAGAAAAGATTCACCATTGTTAATGGTGATTACAAATACTTTAGGGTTTAACTGTATCTGTTGCTATGGTAACATATGTTTATTGTGCATATAATTTACACATATGAACTATACCTATTAACACCATTGTTAATGTAGGTTGGACTGTAGCCACATGTAGACTTCGGTTAGTACACCATGTATTTGCTGTATAGTAAAAAACTTTAGTGGTAAAAAACTTTGGCAAATTGGGCGAATAACATTACAATCGCCAAAGTTTTATCCGCCAATTATTTTTAGCAATCATATTAGCCATGTTGAAAGGATGGGTCAGTATTGAAGTATCATGCATGGGTATTTCCAAGTGTTCCCTTTGATTGTCGCAAGGTTTATTGTCCGACAAGAGTTCACAAAAATCCAAACATTCTCATTACAAGAACCAGCGAATGACTTGTACAGTAGCTAGTACCTGAATGGCTTATACGGTAGCTAGCTACCACTCGAATGCAACGTTGCTACGTACAAGTGATTAAAAGACTTGCTAATTAAGGGGTGTGGCAGCCATTTCCATCGTGAGTTGTCATCCGGCCTCAATGTGCAATGCAAGGGATAAAGACTCGCGATTGAAATGGCTACCACGCCCTTTAATTAGCAAGTTGTTTAATCACTCGCACTTGTGTGTAGCAATGTTGCATTCGAGTGGTACAGTACGTGGTAGCAGGTGAAGCCCCATTCGCCAAAGTTTTTTTCGTCAATTTTGCAATAGTGGGTTTTCACCGAACTTTTACCACCATAGTTTTTTACTATACGGTAATAATTTTACCATGTATTTAAAATATATATTAACTATTTTCCATGTATTTACTATGTATTTAACTATGTGTGATAACTTTTATACCTACACATGCAGCTCTGTTTACTTAGTAGTAATATTGCACTGAGCCCTGCACAAAATTCACAAATCATCTTTGTCCTGTGATCAAGGTGAGCTAGGGAGTAAAGCAAGTGTCCCAGTGAAGCCAAAACAACCATAGCTTTCTTCAAACTCACCAAAAATTTAATACCTTCATACAAACGGTGAAAGATATAATTAGGTTTAACAGACAAACTTTAGGGTTAGGGTCAGGTTCAGCTTTGGTTGGGTGCAGTTTATTCACTGTGCATTCTTCTTGACTTGCATTTTATAAGGCAGAAACTGACTATAGAAGTAGTAGTTGGTTCCATTCAAGCTTAACACTGGGTTCAATTCCCCAGTCCACCACCATTGTTTTCCCATTCACTACCCTTTTTAGTTGCACAAGTTTTCCGTTACAATGCCCATTTAGATCATGATCCAACTGCTGTATGACAGCCCAGCACAACACCAATGGAGCTGTAAAGCTATGCAATATAGGGGGTGTGGTCTAGATATACTGCTGGACTCTAATGAGGTAATGCACGGTTGGTAAGATATGGTAGAAGTGATATTCTCTGAAACACATTAATTTGATGTTGGTCACCCGACATGTGTAGCTCGACTAATAGTATATGTAGCTATTATATATTGTACTTACAATGTAACAGTTGAAGGTTTAAACAAAGTAAAATGTTGCATTTTAATTGTAACATTATGGTAGATGGGATATGTTTTAGAATGCCATGTCAGGTGAAAATCACTCCTTTAATTGTGACTACATTGTCATGTGGTGTATTACACAGATCATTGATACTGCTTCTAGTTTATTCAAAACTTCATTTGAGCTGGTGTCATATGACTATTATGTGCATGCAACCATATAGCATGCAAGCAGCCAAGTAAAGAAGATTCCTTATATAGCTTCTCTTAATGTACAAGTAATGCGCTTAAGTACAGATTGAATGCAGAAGGATTTCAGATTCCCAACTTGTGTGTAACTTGGCACTTGCATAGCAAGTTGCTCGGGCATAACAAGTTGCTCAGGCATAGCAAGTTGCTCAGGGCACCTGATCAACATTCAAGACTGATTTCCTACAACACAGGCTTTCTGGGTCTTAATAAAGATTAATAAAATTTCATGTGTGTACATAGCGATGTTATTAGTGTAGTTCATACTTAAAAAGGGGAATTAAACCATTTGACACACATACATATTTAATTAACAGTAAAGCAGCATGCATAGCTGCTAAAGTATAGGGATTATTTGCACATTATGGGATGATCCCTTTCGTTTCAGCACTTTATTATAATGATCTCTACCTAAATTCCTCAAATACTGCCAAGGCCTTTGAAGGGGTTGTGAAACTGGTTTGTGGTTGATGTTTTTGGGTGGAAATGCAAACTTCCCTTGTAGCTATTAATTTAGTACCACTGTACTACATGATAATTCACTTTGTGGTCAAAGCAGTCATAAGATGTTATACCAACAATGACTGAGTTGGCCTACTTTAAGGGTATAATGAACATTCTGTCACTTGGGAATATTGTGCACCTACGTGACATATTTGTGTAGGACATTTGTACACTTATCACCATCCCATTATATAACTTTTTTATGGATGTCACATACAATATCAGTGTAGCCACACTTGATCATCAGCGAATGGTTTCATTATTTAAAGCCTGGCATATGGCTATTCATAGAAGGTTTAGGCTTCTCTGTGTGACCAATTCTATTGTATGTGTGTATGTGATAACAATTCATGAATAATCCACAACAAATGAATTCAATAAACTAACTGGAAAATATAAGAAATCTATACACAGTGGATAAGAGTATATCTTTATAGGTTTGGATGGCTCCAAGCAATGTGTTTATATGTATGGAAATGGTTTGGGCTTGCAGCCAGTTGATACACAGAGGCTAGTTAATGAAGAGCTCTACAAATGGAAGACTAAGTATGTCATTATAATGAACTGTAGCTATCACAAATAACATGTACATTTGACACATACACACACACACACACACACACACACACACATGCACACACACACACACACACACACACACACACACACACACACACACACACACACACACACGCACGCACACACACACACACACACACACTCACACACACACACACATATATGCATATTTAACTTTTTGCAGTTACCTGGTTACTATTATGTGTGCATCTGTATAGGTATAGTTTGGCTGCCTTGTTATTTAATAGATATATCCAGTTATGATACTAAATTGCATATCTGAAATTTTCCAATAAGATAGTCTGTTACAATGGACAAGAAGGGTAACAGCAAAGTAAATTGTAATATCCTGTTTACCTTTATAAGCATAAAATCAGGCCCAAAGGTGACCTAGCTGTAATACTTCCAATAGGTATACATTTAGTGGAATTTTAATTTCTGCTAACAGACTTGGTTTTTTTCATTTTATCTCCATTATTTACATGTTACAACACGGTTCCAAATTTAAGATGTCAACCTAAGAAACAGCTTGATATTTATTTGAAGTCAATAGCGTATTCTACTCCAAAGTTATGATCATTTTTATTAGTTATAAATTCTTTGAATTTATCTGCCCTCAAGATGTAAATTACTAATGGGAAGTTAACTTTATAAAATGTTATGGCTAATACAAATGATCATATCTTTGGAATGAAATTACTAATTGACTTCAAATGAAGACCAAGTTGTATCTTTCAACAAGACCTTCAATTTGAAACCATGTATTAATGGTATATAAAACAGTGCCTGAGGGAGATAAAACCAAAAGTGATGAATTTCAATGTTAAAATGGCCATAAAGGTCACCAAAGGTCAAATATGTAATGGCACTATATCCGAAAGCACTATATCCAAAAGCACTATATCCAAAAATAAATGCCACTTAAAGCACAAACTATGTGCTGAGTTTGATGCTTTTCTCACAAAGTGCACAGAATCATATTTATGCGCTATGCCGCTCTACTATATGTATATGTTAAAGCATAGCCGCGAGTGCTATATGAAAAATAAAGTACAAGGCGCGCGGCCGAGATGCTAATAAAGCACGAGGCGAAGCCGAGTGCTTTATTAGCATCGAGACCAAGCGCCGAGTACTTTATTTTTCATATAGCACGAGCAAGGCTATGTTTTAAATGATTTATGGAACTTTCTAGTCGTGTAGCTTCACCATACACTAGGACTCGTAATTAACAAGCGTTGCACGAACTATTAGCAGCCTGAACGCACACAAACTAGTTTAACAAAGTAACTCACGTGTATTTCACCATAGTTTGGCATAGTAGACGTTCATTGCATCTTTTGGCAGGTTTTGCTCGCAACCCACCATTGATTCTATTGCGAGTCACATGGTGAAGTATTTCCGTGATATCTCCAGGACTTGTCCGTTTACATTAACAAACGTAACAGCAACGTTATCTTCTCCCACCCATCATCGAAGCATTTAGGTATGTCTATAAAAGCAATCCAGTGGTGGAACTCATATCGGCTGGGGTGATTGATCACTCAGCGCGGCGAGGCTATCAGCCTTCACCGGCTTGGGTGATTAGTCGTGCTGGGCGCGAGCCCCGTAGGCTATTAGCCTACACTAAGGCACGTGGGCAACTGTGCTTTATTGCCCACAAAGAGTGCTTTATTGCACCGCAAGAGTGCTTTATTGAACGAATAAAGCACTCTTTGCGGTGCAATAAAGCACTCTTTGTGGTCGATGAAGCAGTTGGCCGGCTGAGAGTGTACTTTATGAAATTTAAAGTACACTTTTTCCTTTGATCTCGCCCACGCAAAGTTCTATAAATATATATATACACCCCAAAAACACCTTCGCTGTAAAAAAGGCGCGCCCAAGAAACTACAAGTACCTGGAACCCAATGTAAAAAAACAAAAAGAAAAAACAGCTCAGCTGAAGTGAAAAGTAACTGGTAACTTAAAGAGCTGATATCTGAAGCGGCCAAGAATACAATTACTAAAGTTTAATCCATGCAAGAACACCTTGGCTATAATACAGGTGTGTACATGAAAGTAACTGGCAACTGAAATTATGGCTGATATCTGAAGTGGCCAAGAATGAATGGTCATATACAACTAATTCAAAAATTTAACACTGAACCTTTATAATTCAGCTGTGTTCTATATTCACTCTTGCTGCATCGTAAAGTAATTTCTTTTAACTCTAATTGGCTGGTAATTTGGCCGCCTTTTTTAATAGTCAGTATAATAGAGCAAAAAAAGGCGGCCAAATTACCAGCCAATTAGAGTTAAAAGAAATTACTTTACGATGTAGCAAGAGTGAATATAGAACACAGCTGAATTATAAAGGTTCAGTGTTAAATTTTTGAATTAGTTGTATATGACCATTCATTCTTGGCCGCTTCAGATATCAGCCATTTCAGTTGCCAGTTACTTTCATGTACACACCTGTTTTATAGCCAAGGTGTTCTTGCATAGATTAAACTTTAGTAATTGTATTCTTGGCCGCTTCAGATATCAGCTCTTTAAGTTACCAGTTACTTTTCACTTCAGCTGAGCTGTTTTTTTCTTTCTTTTTTTACATTGGGTTCCAGGTACTTGTAGTTTCTTGGGCGTGCCTTTTTTACAGCGAAGGTGTTTTTGGGGTGGATATCACTCATTTTTGTCAGTGATAGACTCTACATTTGGTTTAAAAGGTAATTTTTTGGAAATGAGCAATTAACATTAATGCAGAATATTATCTTGGAGAGTCAGTAAAATCCAAACATAATAATGATTGTTTCATAACACCGTAAATTCGGAAGTATGAATTTACGGTGTAGTATGACTGTTCTATTAGAGTAAATCTATCTTTACTGCCTGTATGTGACGAATATATCTCATATCTGTGCATGTTAAATGCTTCAGACACCTAATTGAACTTGCAAGTACCTAACTAGTTCACAGTTGCTACACAGCTATATAAATACATTTGTAATTGTTATCATCATAATCATTTATCATGTTATAACCATTTTTTAATATTTTGGTCACAACTTCAGGATTAGAGCAGCAGAGAAAGGAATAGAGGACTCAACCATCAAGACTTGTATATGGTAGATGAAACAGTATTGCGATGGACAATGCCAGTACTAACCCCTCAAGGGTGTTGCAGTACAGTATAGATGCAAGACCAGAGCCTCGATAGTCACCTTTTGACTATGGTCACAACTTCAGGATTGGAGCAGCAGAGAAAGGAATGGAGGACTCAATCATCAAGACTCTGGGAGATGGAATAGTATTGCCATGGACAATGCCAGCACTAACCCCTCAAGGATGTCACAGTGCAGTATCGATACAACCACTCCAACCAGTGCATAAGACCAGAACCACTCCAACCAGTGCATAAGACCAGAGCCTTGATCATCACCTTTTGACTGAAATTTTTATACTTGAAGCAATTAAAACAAAAAAGTTCTAGTACTTATACTTTCCTGAGGGAGCATGTCCCCAGAGTCCCAGACTCCCTTGCCTGTTCAGCAGAATAATAAGATTGAGCCTTACTACCACTTTCACCTTTATTCTTGGCCCGGATGTACATATCAGCAACATAATACAGTAGTTGTAGATAATGCTAGTTAATGCCCCTAGCTATAGGTAGAGCTATAGGGGTGGGAATTTTTCCCTACTATCACACTATCCAGTAGTTCTTCTCGCAGTTCTTTGCCTGGCCATCATCAACTGCTGTCAAAACATTAGTCTCGTCCCCCAGACCCTTCCTCAAGCATGCTTATCACACAAAAATAACTTAGTTTAGCAGTGCACAAACAATTATTGACAACTTATACTATATTAAAGTATACTTACTGCATTGTTGAACCATGTATACCACCAGAATCCACCGGATTGACAACTAACACGTGATCTATTTAGGGGAAATCTCGTGGAAAGTCCCTAATTACGTTAAGCGGACACTCATGATACGTGGTTTTAAATTGAATGGTTTAAGAATGTAACTGGATGGTGAGGCGTACTTTAATCGGCTCGACTTTAATGAGAAACTCGAGCCCCTCGTGAGAAACTACATCGCTTGAGCAACGCTTGAAGAAGTAAGAGTCAAGAATACTGAGCCGGTACTCTGACATATGCCGGTCTTGAATGCTAACGAAACGAGGAGTGAAGTTTGTGCAACGTGTCATATCGCCACACACTGATTCACCGTGTTTGTGCGATAGGGTTTTTGACCTGTCCACCAGATGTTGAAAGGAAATTCATTCCACCACATGTTGAAAGGAAATTCATTCCAACTTGTGAAGTTATTGATATACTCATTGTTGGGGTCCACGGGGACATCGATGATCATTTACCAGTCAGCTGTAAGTAATGTTACAACAGAAGGAAAGGAACCATTTCCATACCACTATGGCATACTGATTCTCCAGGTCAGTTTATGTACACTCAACCACAGAAATGTAGAACTTTGGTTGCAGGTGGAAAATAAACACCTTTTTACCAGAGATTCACCCAGCTGGGATAAAATGTTGAAGTGAATGTCATTAGTACCAACTTGTTCATTAGGTATTGGACAATTCCAAGTGTCCAGATTATGCAGTTGTCCTCATGTTCAAGTTTACACGTTTAGGCAAGTTCCACAACATCCTATAATCTATTACTATATCAGTGTGGAATAATGCTTATATAATATTTTTCATATTTCAGGCTTTAGGTGTATTGTATTTATCACCTGCTTGTTGGTTTTTGCAGGCCATCTGGTCATACTGGTTTATCCACTAGCAGTTGAATGTGATCATGGTACATATGCAAGTTGAGACCACACAAGAACAAAGATACAGGTGTCATGAATTTCAGGTCAGTTACCGTTCAGAGGAATTGTATTATTGCAATTGTTCTTTTTGTAGTTATCAATTATCAGTGACCAGTTTGTGATAGCGTACTTTTGTTTGACTAATGACCAAATGTTCTGGTTTACATGCTTACCCAACAGTTATGTTACTCACTTAACCTGCATATGGGATATATATATTTTTAGTTCATTTTGATTATCCATCCTTTGTTGGTACAGCCTGGCATATTGATTTTTTGCACATTCTCTTTTTAATTCAGTGCCTGCTGGATTGTTTCGTCAGATATCGAAACAGGTGTCTTTGGTGTTGCGACCGATGTTCCAGGTCAGTTTGCATGTGTGTTTGATTTAATAAGGTTGATTTCAGTGCCTGCTTATTCTTTTACAGGTCTCGGTATCGAGTGTCATGAATTTCAGGTCAGTTGACGTACAGAAGAATTGTATTATTGCAATTGTTGTTTTTGTAGTTATCAATTATCACTGTATACTAGTGATGTGAATTTGCAGGTCAGTCTACTCAGATGTATCGGACATAGTGTTGATGGGTTCAAACAAATATCCAGTGTAGACTGTAGTGGCATCAAGGGTGTTAATTTCTACATGTTGTGATGTTAGTGATTTTTTCCTAGTACCCAGATGTTCAGTGTATTGTATTTAATGCCCACCTGTTATGTTTTTAAATTATGGTATATCAGTGTAGACAGTGCAACAGTAAGCCTTCTGTGTTGTAGTAACTATTTGTTTCATAATTATGCTGTTGTCCCGGAATGGCACAATTTTTGGGCAACCAGTGTGAAGTCCAGTGGTACAAACATTGTATTATGACCAAGTTGTGATAGCATACTTTTGTTTGACTAATGTCCTAATGTTGAGGTTTGACATGCTTACCCAACAGTTATGTTATTCATTCACTTAGCCTGGGATATAATTTTTGTTCATTTTGATTATACATGCTATTATTGATACAGCCCGGCATATTGATTTTTTGTACATTCTCTTTTAATTCAGTGCCTGCTGGATTGTGTCATCAGATATCGAAACAAGTGTTTTTGGTGTTGCGACCGATGTTCCAGGTCAGTTGCATGAGTGTTTAATTTAAGGTTAACTTCAGTGCCTACTTATTCTTTTACAGGTCTCAGTATCGTCATGCTGACATACAAGAAATCATCACTATTGTTGGAACTATTTTTAGTCAAGTCTTGATGTGATGTTGATTAACGTTGTTAAACATTGTTGTATGTTTACCATATGGCAAGAAATTTTCATGGCCATCATGAAATTTGAATATTGTGTAAGTTGTGAGGAACAACCCCAACTCATACATGGTCACTGGCAAACCACGAACCACATTCGAGCCACAACACCACGAACCACATCCGAGCAATCCATTACAAAATTTTGTTGCACCATTTGTGTGTGCATAATACTTAATGAAAGCCACAATACAAGCTACATGGGAGAGATTTTGCGTAATCTAGGACTAATATTGCGAAACCGGCCCTACACGTAAATAACTCACAGTAGTGGCCGCGCGTCTTTTAATTGGGCGTGCGCTTTGTAGTTTCTTGGCCGCGCGACTCACTACCGTGAGTCTTGATATATATTAAATCCCAGTGCGTGGGAGTGTCAAAGTGCTGCACTGGGTTACAACTACCATACAGCTAGACAGAGCGGCGCTGCTACTGTGCGATATATTAGTTATTATCCAGTGGCAACACTCAGTCTTGTTCGTGTCATCATAATAACCGCGAATGGTATTGTTTACCAATGACACAAGAAGCCAAATAAGGAAATATTGATACAAAATACACCAGTACAGCACTTAAACCTGCTAAATCGTACAAGAAAACTGTTAATCCTTTACACAGTAACACTACAAGTTACTAATGTGATAGTCTCACATGTCTGTGCCGATTTTTGCTCCAGCAATCAGTCCCAACAGTCACTACAGTGAAGACATAACTTCTTTTGATAACCTCTAGCTTCATCTTTCTATCTTGGACTACAGTAGCCACTTGTTCTCTTGTACGCCACGCAACACCACCATACCAACTTCTGACAAAGGTGAATCATACCTGGAACTGCTGCTTCGTAACATTGCCCTTTGATACAGTTTATAGGCAGTATATACAGGGTCTCTTTTGTAGCTATGAAGTTGAATCTCCACACAATTCAGACAAAATCTTGATGACAGTGACAGGAACTCAAACCGGAACTTATTACCATCCATAAACTTCTGCACACTGGGATATAAAATATTGCACTCGTAACGGGATATAACTATAACATATATATATATATTGTATTTCTGAAGTTTCATATTCTCAGAAAAGGATGTGGGTGGTGAACCAGAACATATTACCAATTGGAACGACCTTATTTATAGGCCGTTCTTGGTCAGGGCTCCTTAATTGCTGGATTACATTCATAGGCTATTCGAATAATTATGTAAAACTAACTGAGCTAAGCAAGTGTTCAAATGCAGTAAACTACCAATCGTGGGGGGTTGGCAACGAAGCATAAATAAACCTTGTAAGCCATTGAAAGAATCTATAAATTTTAAATGTCAAATTAGTTCAAATTCCATAAATTTCTGCTTATCTACATATAGTAACAGAATGACAAAATTTTGACAAGTTTGCAACATAAATCTATATTCCAAATCTTTGCGTAAATCTTAAATCTTTTAAATCACATAGGCGATTTTTCACTCATTGCATACCCCTCAATTATTCATTTGAATTAAACATGATATCTCACATACACAACAAGCAAGAGTTAATGTTACAGTCCATTTTCTTAGCAACAAGTGTTTAAGCTCCTAGTTACTTACTGAGAAACATACTGTACTCTAAGTACAATGTAGTACACTCATGCCAGGAACAGGCATAAAACTTTCATAGACTAAACATGTAGGTATATAAAATTATATCCCTGCATAGCTTAATCAATACAGGGCAAACATTATTCCAATGCAGCTACATAAGATTATCTAATCCAAAACAGCCAAGCTGTAAAAAAAGAGTGCGGCCCTGAGAAAGGCTATGGTGAAAAAAGATGTGAAATCCAAGGTGGCGGCCAAGAAATGGCTGTGATGGTAGGTTAATGGTAAAAATTTTAATAACGACAATTCAGGTGAATTTTGTGCCAAGACCAAGCGGCACCAAATTCACCTGAATTGTTGTTATTAAAATTTTTACCATTAACCTACCATCACAGCCATTTCTTGGCCGCCTCCTTGGATTTCACATCTTTTTTCACCATAGCCTTTCTCAGGACCGCACTCTTTTTTTACAACTTGGCTGTTTTGGATTAGATTTCACTTCTTTTTGTATTTGTATACCCCAAAGCCGGCCTATGGCTGGCTTTAGGGCTTTTTAACCTGTCATTTTTTCTTTACTACAGGAAGAAGAAAAGATGAAGCAGGATGATTTCTTTGTAGCTGACCTCTCTGCAAGGTGATCCTTCTAGCTGATCTCTCTACCAGATGACTTGCTTGTAGCTGAACTCTCTACAGGGTGATTTGTTTGTAGCTGAACTCTCTACAAGGTAACTTCTTCTAGCTGATCTTTCTACAGGGTGATTTGTTTGTCTCTACAGGGCAATTTGTTTGCAGCTGAACTCTCTACATGGTAGTTTCTTTGTAGCTGAACTCTCTACAATGTAACTTCTTCTAGCTGAACTCTCTACAGGGTAACTTGTTTCTAGCTGAACTCTCTACAGGGTGATTTGTTTGTAGCTGAACTCTCTACAAGGTAACTTCTTCTAGCTGATCTTTCTACATGGTGATTTGTTTGTCTCTACAGGGCAATTTGTTTGCAGCTGAACTCTCTACATGGTAGTTTCTTTGTAGCTGAACTCTCTACAATGTAACTTCTTCTAGCTGAACTCTCTACAGGGTGACTTGTTTGTAGCTGAATCCTCTACAGGGTGATTTGTTTGTAGCTGAACTCTCTACAAGGTAACTTCTTCTAGCTGATCTTTCTACAGGGTGATTTGTTTGTAGCTGAATTCTCTACAGGGTAATTTGTTTGCAGCTGAACTCTCTACATGGTAGTTTCTTTGTAGCTGAACTCTCTACAATGTAACTTCTTTTAGCTGAACTCTCTACAGGGTAACTTGTTTCTAGCTGAACTCTCTACAGGGTGATTTGTTTGTAGCTGATCATGAACTCTCTACAAGGTAACTTCTTCTAGATGATCTTTCTACAGGGTGATTTGTTTGTAGCTGAATTCTCTATAGGGCAATTTGTTTGCAGCTGAACTCTCTACATGGTAGTTTCTTTGTAGCTGAACTCTCTACAATGTAACTTCTTTTAGCTGAACTCTCTACAGGGTAACTTGTTTCTAGCTGAACTCTCTACAGGTGATTTGTTTGTAGCTGAACTCTCTACAAGGTAACTTCTTCTAGATGATCTTTCTACAGGGTGATTTGTTTGTAGCTGAACTCTCTACAAGGTAACTTCTTCTAGATGATCTTTCTACAGGGTGATTTGTTTGTAGCTGAATTCTCTACAGGGTAATTTGTTTGCAGTTGAACTCTCTACATGGTAGTTTCTTTGTAGCTGAACTCTCTACAATGTAACTTCTTTTAGCTGAACTCTCTACAGGGTAACTTGTTTCTAGCTGAACTCTCTACAGGTGATTTGTTTGTAGCTGAACTCTCTACAAGGTAACTT